>NC_060138.1:565472875-565775906 GCF_021461385.2 Schistocerca piceifrons
AATGAACTCTTAATACTTACCTTACGTATCCCTATCGAGTTCACAGAGGGTACCACGATAGCAGTTCCAAAACCAAGTGCTGTTCGTAGACAACAAGACTCCCGGCCTTTGACATTATTGAATGGAGACTGCAAAATCCCGGGACGTATCCTTCGTGCTCGCCTTCAAATGGCGATAAAGAACAAAATATATTTAGATCAAACGTGTCTACGTGTGAAGATCAGTATACTCTCAGCGCTAGGAGCGTACAGGGATGTCATAGCATTGATATCGGTATGTCGATTACGAGGAGCCCTCGTGGCAGTGGATTTGAATCACGGTTTCGACCGAGTTGACCATGTGTTTCTATGAGGGGTCATG
The DNA here is from genome assembly GCF_021461385.2 of Schistocerca piceifrons. Lineage (NCBI taxonomy): Eukaryota > Metazoa > Arthropoda > Insecta > Orthoptera > Acrididae > Schistocerca > Schistocerca piceifrons. The sequence continues at coordinate 565,473,236 of NC_060138.1, forward strand.
GAACGGGTGGGAATCCCCCTCCTGTTTGTGGAAACGATTAGGAGGTTGACTAATGGCGCCAACTCGAGAGTCTTTGTGAACGGTATTAGCTCAGAACCTTTAACGATCCAGAGCACAGTCTGGCTACGTTGCCCCCTTTCAGCTGTCTTATTTGCAGTCGCCCATAAACCTGCACTACACGTTCTCCGACGATGACTTGAAGGCATCCAACTACGGTCCGCATCTTTCCAATGCCGCGCATACCCCGACGACGTAGTTTTTTGGTAAGGAGATGAAATCCAGGCGACACTGGAATGGCATGAGCAGTATGGAGCGGTGGCGGGTAGCGTCATCAACGTTCGAAAGACCCGATGTATGGTAGTGGGCAGAGGGCTGCCACCAGGAACAGCAGTGTCCATAACCAACGTCCCCACTCTCAGGTGTTTGGGAGTGCCATTATAAGGAAACATACGAAGTACAGTGGCGGATAATTATCGACGGCTACTGCGACAGATTCACGCATTGGTACGACAACATATACTGCGCACCATAGATATGTTCCAGTGCGCACATTATGTCGACGTCTATTTGGCACCGAAAATAAGTCACCTGACACACATACTGCCGCTGCCCACCAATATCGCGTCAAGACTACAGTTGACCTTCGGTCATTTCGTAAGTGCTGCAAAATCCGCTACGATACTTTGACGCTGCCACCAAGAGGAGGTAAACGTGAATAACAGGGCTTGTGCGCTACTTCTTAGTACGATGCAATGCTATTGGAGAACCTACCACGCCACGTTAATGGGCGCTGTGATCAATGAAGTGGCTCCTCATTCACTCTGTCCACCAGTCAATGTAGGCCACATAAAGGCACCGCTCGCACACCTTCGGGACTTCTTTGTCGATCGCCGTTACCTCTGGACATTCAGGACAGTTTGCCGGAGACCATGCTGCCCACAACGAAAGACACATATCGAAGCTTCCTTCAGCAACAATCTCGCAATGTGGCAGAGAATATGGAGAGCGGTCCATCTTCCCTCTCTCCCTACAGAGGTACAGTCGTGGACAAAACGAGCGAGACCCCTCGCCTTTTCGTTATGCTGATCCGCAAGGCTTTAAAGTCTGCTACACAGCATAAAAGGCAAGGCGACGAAGTGCTACCAACATACTATGCACAGGCGTGAAATTGACAGACTATCTGAACTTTATTGGCTGCTTTCAACAATTCGTAAGACTATATTAATGTTGATTAGTGTGTTAAATACAACACGTAAATATAAGACAGAACTGAAAGGAGAAACGCTAATTGGTATGAACTGTACCAAAAAAAAAAACGAATTTCGACCTATCGAGATAACATAACTGTTCTAGTAAGACGAAGAACCCCAGATCGTTAGGAATTAGCAAAATATTATCAGCATTCGGCCGCGAAAAGGTCTGTGTCAACATTCAGACCAGTCATACTGGATTACCGTTGCTGACCTACCATGAAAGTGCGCAAATATAGCAATGCGTTAAGATTCATAACGAAATTCAGTTAAAAATCATTCAGTGCCACACTTAAGTCAGTTCCATTATTGACAGAAGCGGAAAAAAATAGGCAGTAACATGTATGAAATTCTACAAGAGTGTCATATTGACATCCACAGGGCGCCAGTACAGAATAAAGGTAGCGATAAAACGTATTGGGGGCGAGAGAATTTCTTAAAATTGCTTTACTGATATTCTACCTGCTTCCATCGAGATTAGAACCTAAAACAAACCAGACCTTCCTTTCACTACGCTAACAGACAACCCAGGCAAACAGCCCTCTATTATTACCCCAGACATAAATAAGCCGGCAATTTCGCAATGAAAATGGCAAAATTATCTGCAGTTTCTGTTGCATAGAGCTATCTGGACTCAAAAACATGAATTTTTTTCCTTTATGTCACCGCTTATGTGACAATCATTCGGGATGTTTATCGAAATAACCAAATACTGTTATTAGAAAGTAAATTTAGTAGGATAATTCGGCACCACCCCAGGAAATAAACGGCTACATAGGTGCCAAACGTATTCTACACTGTATAGAATTCTCCACTAGACTCGCCACAGCCAGAAAACGTTCATTAGCCGAAGTATTTCTTAAGTTAGCTAGCAATGGGAATGTTCGCACTTCTAAAACGCTGTGACATTAATACTGGGATGTGAATTACCACGTGTATAAGCAAATGGATTCCATTTGCATTCCTACAAACGTGATTTGGATCGAAAGCGTAGCTACGATAAATATGCTAATGTATCGACTGCAACTAGAACATTTCGAATAAAGAGTAGGGGGTGTTATTTATGCGGCCCTCATTTTCAGTAGCTGTCGTAGCTGTTTTCGTTGTTAGGATTTCGTCACCTAAACCGGTAAAAACGGAACCCTACTAGTATCACATTCTTGACCGTCTATCGGTCTACCCAACCCTTAAAACCCGTTTACCTCCAGAACGGTTAGACACAATAAGCGGAAATGTGCGCACTTCTTGCGGTAACCGGTCCCTTGGTGGTGTAAAAAAGTGAGCTTCTATGTCAACGCAATCTAAAAATACGGCCGTTTATGTAAAGAAAATTTACGCGAAAGGTCAAAAAATAGCTTCAAGAACTATTAGGCCAAACTGCTTATGTCATCATCCCCTAGACCTAGAACTACTTAAACCTAGCTAGCCTAAGGACATCACAGACATCTATGCCCGGGGTAGGATTCCAACCTGCGACTGAAGCAGCCGGGCGGTTCGTAACTGAAGCGCCTGGAGCCGCTTGGCCACCGCACCCGGCGAAATTCTTTTCACCTCATGTATAATTATAATATGTACTGTCTAGTGAGGATAAACTGTATTCGCCAGCAACTCAGATCGTTTGATCACGGAACTTTTACGAAGCTACATTCAAACTTTGCTCGATGTCGTCTGCATTATCCATTTATAAACACCCTAGGAACGTCGTATGCGATATCCACTTCTGAAGACGCTGGCAGTACCATAACAATTTATTGTTATTGGTCCATGCATGACACTTTATTTCAATATCAATTTAATGCGCCTAGGTGTTCGTATATGGCTGAAACTAATGAACAAAAAGAAAATAAACAGCAGACAACTTCGATGTTCAAATCAAATGAAAGTCACATGTCTCAATTACAACATAATTTCGTTGTTACATCTACATGACTACGTCAACAGAATTTCTTTGCAATCCAGACTTACGTGCCTGGCAGAAGGTTTGGACTATTTCTCTACCGTCCCACTCATTTACAGTGTGCAGGAAAAAGGACCACTTAAATCTTTTCTTGCGAGACTTTAATTACATTATTACTATGGTTTCTTCCTGTGTAAATTCCCGAGGAAATAATGTTTTGGCATTCAGAACAGATGTTGGTGATTGAAATTTCGTGAAAAGATCTCGCGGCAACGAAAAACGCTTTTGTTTTCATGAATGTTACCCCAACTCGATTATCAAATCTGGGACCCTCTCTCCCCTATTTCGTGACATTACAAATCGTGCTACCGTTCCTTGGACGTTTTTGCGTGCACAGTCAATCACGTCTGTCAAGGATATTATAGCAGTGGACGGACAAACGTAGTGTAGGCAGTGTTTTCAGTTGGCCAGTTGCGTATTCTTAGTGTGCGGCCAATAAAACGCAGTCATTCGTTTGCCTTCCCCACAAAAGTATGTTTTCGATCGTTCCAGTTTAAGTTTTACTGGGTACTGGGATGAACTGACAGTGTTTCGACTTGCGTTTTGTCATGTAACTGAAAGTTAATTATTGTTATTGGACGCAGCTTTCGTGTTTAATGTATTACTCATACAACAGAGTACTCTCCTCGTACACCACACATAACTGTTTCAATGTATTAAATTGTTACTGATGTAGCAGTAGAAGTGGTCATCTTGACTTGCCGTTTTGAAACAAAAGAAAATATTATAGCGAAATGTATCAACTAAGAAGCGGAGTATCCAAATAAACAAACATTTCCGGTTTAAGTAGTTGCAGTAGGTCTACTACACAGTAACGTCAGTTAGGAGAAAAGTCCATTAGTAGATCGTTATCAGGAAAGCCAGCCCTCAGAATGCAAAGTGCCACTACAAGAAAAAAAGTTTGCAAACATGTCATTGAGTAGTCGAGGAAAGTGGACGCATTCTGCCTACTGAATCCCAACGCACGACACTTAAGAGGGGACACGCCAAGTGTCGTACCCCAATCTTGCTGAAAATTCGCTCAGTGAAAGAGGGGACAAAATAAGCGAACACGTGTCTCGGCTTATCTGCTTACACTCTACCGGTTCTGAGAAAACGACGGTCAAGGTTTCCAATGCGCTGATGCTATAGTGTAGATACCTCTTAGCGGGTAAGGATTCAACTGAAGCGGTGGCTCTGCGGCTACCATAGGGACTTCGGAACTTTGCGCTGCGAGTTCGAAACCCGGTTTTTCGTTTTTCCCCCCTCACTCTCTGAATTACCTACGAATGTTTATTCCAATTTATGTTGAAACACTGTTGTCGTTATTCGTCAGTTAATTTACTGTGTAAAGAAATAAGTTCAAAAGGGGACACATAGTGCGTAGTGAGGCGATCACTTTGTTGTAGAAATAATTCAGAGGCCAAGATCGCTTATATACTGTTTATTGGATAACCGGTTTCAACACACTAAAGGAGCCATCATCGTATCTGAATGTAAATTAACATTTATAAACCATTTGGATATAACGATACATGAGGTAGACTAGATGATTTTAGATCAGCTTATCTCATTCGTTTATTATTTTTTGATTCATTAATTACACATAAAGTTAATTGGCGAATAATGACAACATTATTTCAACATAAATTAGAAAAAAACTTTCGTAGATAATTCTGATAGAGAATCAGGAATAAATAACAATACTAAAAAAACAATATGGTCTCGAACACGGGGATCAAAGTTAAGAAGGATCGACGGTAGCCACTGAGCCACCGCTTCAATTGTGTTCTCGGCTGCAGAAGGTATCTGCACTATAGCAACAGCGCGTTGATACCTTTGACCGTCGTTTTCTCGGAAACGGTCGAGTGTCTGCAGACAAGTCGAAACACATGTTCGCTTATTTTGTCCTCTCCTTCTCTGAGCAAAGTTACCGGACAATCAGCCTATGACACCTGGCGAGTTCCCCTCGTTAGTCGAGTCGCTTCTTACGCCCGGCGAGAATTATAAATGCCTCAGAGGAAACTGCTCCACTTGGAAACACGGCGAGCGGGGATAAACACGTTTTCTTTCTTATAAGGCAACCCTCCACAGCTAAAATTCACGAAGTGTTCTTCAAATTGCCTCAGATATTTCAGAAATGTTTCTTGCGTTAGGCCTGCCGCATATGCAGAACGTAGTCATTTCAGTTCATGTAATATTTATCAGGATAAGACAAGACACGAGTGGACCAGTCCCTTCTGAGAAAAAATACAGATTCTAAGTTGCTCCACTATGTAATGACAAGGGTACGGGCTTGCAATCTCTCGTTTATGCCATCGATTTCCGTGTTACACATACTTGGCCACTGTGTTGTGGCTGCCGTCGTGGAAGAGGCAGTCTGTTTCCTGCTAGCGCTGTTTCCGCAGCAGATATTAACCGCGACGAATCATTCAGTCAACGCTGAATGGCCCATCTGGCTGAGGCAGACAAGGGCGCTATAATAGCACTCCATGCAGAGGGACCTTCAAATGGCTATATAGCAAGGTCTATGGGTCTTCACAAGTCGACGGTAGACAGGTGGATCAGACGAAAGGAAGAGAGTGGTAACGTGAATGGGAGGCCTCATGGCCGTCGCCGCAAAACAACAGCAGCTCAGGATCAGCAGATACACCGTTTCAGTGAGAACAACCCATTTGTCAACGCATGACAAATTCAGCAAACTTTGGGTCTCAATGTTAGCAGTAAGACCATCACTAGTCGTCTAAGGGAAGGTGGACTGAGAGCATGAGGTGCTGCTGTGAAAGAGACATTGACTGTTTCCCACAGAGAAGCTCATCTTGCTTTTGCTGCTGAAAATGTCGACAAACCTCTCCAGTTTTGGAGGCGAGTGATTTTCACGGACGAAAAAGTTTTCTCTACTGCATCAACCGGAAAAGTACTTGTTTACCGGCCTAAAGGTGCTAGGTATAATCGAAAATATATTTACAGTTGCCTAAGGAGTGGCAGGGAGTCGGTAACGGTATGGGCATTGATATCGGCCGAAGGGTGTGGGCTCCAGTGGGAATTGGAACTGAAGATTCGATGCGCGCAGTTACATATCAGTTCTGGAGAACGTCATGTTGCCTTCTGTAACAGCAAGATTTGACGATGTTCCAAAAAGATCGCTCGCCTATTCATATGGCACGTATGGTTAAGAGGTGGTTCGACGACCATAGTAATATTACTGTAATGGAATGGCCACCTAAGGGATCTGACATGAATCCCATTGAGAATATTTGGGCAGAAATGGTCAGAGTAATACGAGAAAAGGGGCAGTCACCGTCGACTCGCTGACAGCTTTCTGATGTCATTTATGACGCTTGTATTGAGTTACTTGAATCTCCTAGGTATGTGGCTCGAGTTGTGGGCTCAATGCCCAACAGACATCGAGCTGTTGTGGAAGCCGAAGGAGGCTATACGCGATACTAAGCAGCATCAGCAGAGGTGGTTTTTTTCAGCTCCTCACCAATCAGCTGCGACAGCTGTTTCAATTTTTTTTGTTTTTTAGTTTTTTTTTACAGAGGTATGTTTTATATAATTTCAAGGAAACGCAGTAAGTGGAATGTGGACAAACAAATTAATTCACAGCAAGATATGTAACATTTAATTTGATAAGAGAAGAAATACTGACCTTATATATTCATACAGTCCCTACAAAATACGTGACACACAAGTATATGTAAGAAGGGTACAAAAAGATTCAGCGCAAATGAAAAATACTGAGGAGAAGCTCGCCGATGAAGGCGTAATTGGAGAACAAAGGTTGGGCTAGAAGGAGAGGTAAGGAGGCCCGGAAAAGCAGAGCAAAATCATGCGATTCGGTGCAACAGTAGAAGAATAGTATTTTTTACTGATTTTTGAGGCTGTATTTTGTGACGGCTAAACAGTGCTGCATCATGAGACCCACTATTTGTCCACATGTGGCTAAACATCAGAGGTGTAAAACATTTTGAGAGGTGCCGAAGTTCTCTGGAAGAGTATCGTGTTTTAGACAAGAAGATGATTTTTAGTTCATTTCATTTTAACCATTCACACTATGCTTTGACATTCTGATCTTTGATTTCATTTTATTACTATGTATCTTTTCTTCAGTGAAAGTCAACGGTAGTAAGTTTCAAGATATGAAGAGTAACTGGAAGTTTTTAATTTGTTGAGTAGTGTATTTAACAGTTAATATTTTCAACAAATCTGTAGTTATAGGGCATATTAAGAAGCAAGTCAAAAATGGCATTGTGGAAAGATCAGGTTGGTCTCTAAAGGGTAACGACGGTAAAATAGCAAATACGAAACTATGGGTAACAACTATTGTTGATGGTGAGGAGCCATAATCGATATGCCACTATTCTGTAATTGTATTTCTGAAGTTCATCGTCAAGCCTAGGACTAAAACCGATACTCTGTTTTACGTAAAGAATATAACTTTCAAATTTATTTTGCAGCGCAGAATGTTAATCATAGTTTATAGATCAGGAACCTAATCCAACTGCCTTTAATTTTATTCTCACGGATGACATTGAGATAGTAAATAACAAGGAAAATAACAAAACTCTCAGAATCAATATAGAGAATTCAAGTGTCCAGTGGATTCAAAAGTTTGCTATAACAGCGAATAATTGCTTTTACTGACTCCTTCATGCCTACGTTTTCTGTCAGACAATGTTTCAAACTAGGACTAGCAACGTAAACAATTTTTCCACAAATTGTCAAATTTGAAGTCGGACGGCCAGTTACATAAATTACGATGACAACAAACGTTTTTCAAGTAAACTGATCACTGGAAGCATCCAAGGCATTTACTGTGTGTTACATGCACAGTATGTAAACTGACAACGCCATCAACACACAATATCACTAACAGGGAACATCCCCAGCGCAGCCCCATCAGATTTAATTATAAGTTGGCACATTGGATAGGCCTTGAAAAACTGAACACAGATCAATCGAGAAAACAGGAAGAAGATGTGTGGAACTATAAAAAAAATAAGCAAACTATACAAACTGAGTAGTCCATGCGCAAGATAGGCAACAACGAGGATAAATTGAGCTCAGGAGCACCGTGATCCCGTGGCTAGCGTGAGCAGCTGCAGAACGAGAGGTCCTTGGTTTAAGTCTTCCCTCGAGTGTAAAGTTTAATTTTTTATTTTCTGACAATTATTATCTGTCCGTCCGTCCGTCCGATGCGAGGTAACTGCGCCGTAGTATGATGACGCTACACCTAAACAAACATCGAAACACATGACGTCAGTCGACTACAGCGCACGGAAGAGAGAATAATCCTGCTAACGAGGCTCCCTGGCTGGCAGTTGACTCTTCGCTACCTTGGACGAGAGTGCAATAAATACGTATGATGCATTCCGTGGGCAATATGAATCTAGCAAATATAGCTCGCGACTTCAATAACAATGTCAAAGAATATATTCCGAACTGTAAGGCACCGGAAAGTTCCTTAAGGGATCGAACAATTGTCGAAAGTTTGTATGTTTATTTCCTACATTTGTTGATAAACAGTACGTGTGGTGATGATTATATGAAAATAAAAAATTGAACGACTCACTCGAGGGAAGACTTGCACCAAGGACCTCTCGTTCTGCAGCTGCTCACGCTAACCACGGGATCACGGTGCTCCTGAGTTCAATTTATCCTCGTTGTTGCCTATCTTGCGCATGGACTACTCAGTTTGTATCTTTTGCTTATTTTTTTTATAGTTCCACACATCTTCTTCCTGTTTTCTCGATTGATCTGTGTTCAGTTTTTCAAGGCCTATCCAATGTGCCAACTTATAACTAAATCTGATTGGGGCTGCGCTGGGGATGTTCCCTGTTAGTGGTATTGTGTGTTGGTGGCGTTGCCAGTTTACATACTGTGCTTGTAACACACAATAAATGCGTTGGATGCCTCCTGTGATCAGTTTACTTGAAAAACGTTTTTTGTCATCGTAATTTATGTAACTGGCTCTCCGACTTCAAATTTGACAATTTGTGGAAAAATTGTTTACGTTGCTAGTCCTAGTTTGAAACATTGTCTGACAGAAAACGTAGGCATGAAGGAGTCAGTAAAAGCAATTATTCGCTGTTATAGCAAACTTTTGAATCCACTGGACACTTGAATTCTCTATATTGATTCTGAGAGTTTTGTTATTTTCCTTGTTATTTACTATCCCAATGTCATCCGTGAGAATAAAATTAAAGGCAGTTGGATTAGGTTCCTGATCTATAAACTAAGATTTAACATTCTGCGCTGCTAAATAAATTTTTAAAGTTATATTCTTTACGTAAAACAGAGTATCGGTTTTAGTCCTAGGCTTGACGATGAACTTCAGAAATACAATTACAGAATAGTGGCATATCGATTATGGCTCCTCACCATCAACAATAGTTGTTACCCATAGTTTCGTATTTGTTATTTTACCGTCGTTACCCTTTAGAGACCAACCTGATCTTATCATAATGCCATTTTTGACTTGCTTCTTAATATGCCCTATAACTACAGATTTGTTGAAAATATTAACTGTTAAATACACTACTCAACAAATTAAAAACTTCCAGTTACTCTTCATATCTTGAAACTTACTACCGTTGACTTTCACTGAAGAAAAGATACATAGTAATAAAATGAAATCAAAGATCAGAATGTCAAAGCATAGTGTGAATGGTTAAAATGAAATGAACTAAAAATCATCTTCTTGTCTAAAACACGATACTCTTCCAGAGAACTTCGGCACCTCTCAAAATGTTTTACACCTCTGATGTTTAGCCACATGTGGACAAATAGTGGGTCTCATGATGCAGCACTGTTTAGCCGTCACAAAATACAGCCTCAAAAATCAGTAAATAAAACTATTCCTCTACTGTTACACCGAATCGCATATACCAACCGCCCTCTGCTGCAACAACGCCTCAAAGGCGATTGGGTATTTCGTTTTGCTCTGCTTTTTCGGACCTCCTTACCTCTCCTTCTAGCCCAACCATTGTTCTCCAATTACGCCTTCATCGGCGAGCTTCTCCTCAATATTTTTCATTTGCGCTGAATTTTTTTGTACCCTTCTTACATATACTTGTGTGTCACGTATTTTTTGGAGACTGCATGAATATATAAGGTCAGTATTTCTTCTCTTATCAAATTAAATATTACATATGTTGCTGTGAATTAATTTGTTTGTCCACATTTCACTTACTGCGTTTCCTTGAAATTATATAAAATACTCCTCTGTAAAAAAAACCTAAAAAACAAAAAAATAATTGAAACAGCTGTCGCAGCTGATTGGTGAGGAGCTGAAAAAAACCACCTCTGCTGATGCTGCTTAGTATCGCGTATAGCCTCCTTCGGCTCCCACAGCAGCTCGAAGTCTGTTGGTCATTGAGCCCACAACTCGAGCCACATACCTAGGAGTTTCAAGTAACTCATTACAAGCGTCATAAATCACATCAGAAAGCTGTCGGCGCGTCGACGGTGACTGCCCCTTTTCTCGCATTACTCTGACCATTTCTGCCCAAATGTTCTCAATGGGATTCATGTCAGATCCTTTAGGTGGCCATTCCATTACATTAATATTACTATGGTCGTCGAACCACCTCTTACCCACACGTGCCATACGAATAGGCGAGCGATCTTGTTGGAACTTCGCCAAATCTTGCTGTTACAGAAGGCAACATGACGTTCTCCAGAACTGATATGTAACTGCGCGCATCGAATCTTCCTTCCACTTCTCACTGGAGCCCACACCCTTCGGCCGATATCAATGCCCATACCGTTACCGACTCCCTGCCACTCCTTAGGCAACTGTAAATATATTTTCGATTATACCTAGCACCTTTAGGCCGGTAAACAAGTACTTTTCCGGTTGATGCAGTAGAGAAAACTTTTTCGTCCGTGAAAATCACTCGCCTCCAAAACTGGAGAGGTTTGTCGACATTTTCAGCAGCAAAAGCAAGATGAGCTTCTCTGTGGGAAACAGTCAATGTCTCTTTCACAGCAGCACTTCATGCTCTCAGTCCACCTTCCCTTAGACGACGAGTGATGGTCTTACTGCTAACATTGAGACCCAAAGTTTACTGAATTTGTCATGCGTTGACAAATGGGTGGTTCTCACTGAAACGGTGTATCTGCTGATCCTGAGCTGCTGTTGTTTTGCGGCGACGGCCATGAGGCCTCCCATTCACGTTACCACTCCCTTCCTTTCGTCTGATCCACCTGTCTACCGTCGACTTGTGAAGACCCATAGACCTTGCTATATAGCCATTTGAAGGTCCCTCTGCATGGAGTGCTATTATAGCGCCCTTGTCTGCCTCAGCCAGATGGGCCATTTAGCGTTGACTGAATGATTCGTTGAGGTTAATATCTGCTGCGGAAACAGCGCTAGCAGGAAACAGACTGCCTCTTCCACGACGGCAGCCACAACACAGTGGCCAAGTATGTGTAACACGGAAATCGATGGCATAAACGAGAGATCGCATGCCCAGTACCCTCGTCATTACATAGTGGAGCAACTTAGAATCTGTAATTTTTCTCAGCAGGGACTGGTCCACTCTTGTCATGTCTTATCCTGATAAATATTACATGAAATGAAATGTTTCCGTTTGCATATGCGGCAGGCCTAACGCAAGAAACATTTCTGAAATATCTGAGTCAACCTGAAGAACTCTTCGTGAATTTTAGCTGTAGATGGTTGCCTTATAAGAAGGAAAACGTGTTTATCCCCGCTCGCCGCGTTTGGTCTCTGTGGCGGCCGGCCGGCGGTCAGTTATCATGTGTAAAACTATACGTCAATGTGTTTCATTCACATATCTGTGTGGAGCTAAAGTGTGTTTATGGATAATACGTATGTTCAGGTTGCGTATCTAACATCATAAATAAAGATAGGGAAATGAATTAGGCGTCCTTCGTCGTCCGTAATATCAAATATATTTTAGTTATTCTATCTTAAATGAACTGCGCAGAAAATCATTCACCAGAAGTTAATAACTTGTTGGCAACATCAGACGATATTAACAGCTTGTCGGCGCGGGTTAACCGTGCTTTCAACGGCGTGATATTGCGGATCGCACGGCTGCTTGCGCCGTCAGTTCGAATCGTTCCTCGGGCATGGATGTGTGTTAGGTTAGGTTGGTTTAAGTAGTTCTAGGTCTAGGGGCTGATGACATCAGCAGTTTTGTCGCATAGTTCTTGGAGCCATTTTTTGATCTTTCACGCAAATTTTCTCTGCATGAACGGCCGTATCTTTAGATTGTGTTGACATGGAAGCTCACTTTTTTACACCACCAACGGACCGGTTACCGCAAGAAGTGCGATGCATTTCCGCTTATTATGTCTATCCGTTCTGGAGGTAAACGGGTTTTAAAAGTTGGGTAGACCGATAGACGGTCAAGAAAGTGAGACTAGTAAGGTTCCGTTTTTACCGGTTTAGGTGACGAAATCCTAACAACGAAAACAGCTACGACAGCTACCGAAAATGAGGGCCGCATAAATAACACCCCCCTACTCTTTATTCGAAATGTGCTAGTTGCAGTCGATACACCAGCATATTTATCGTAGCTTCGCTTTCGATCCAAATCACGTTTACAGGAATGCAAATAGAATCCATTTGCCTATACACGTGGTAATTCACATCCCACTATTAATGTCACCGCGTTTTAGAAGTGCGAACATTCCCATTGCTAGCTAGCTTAAGAAACACTTCGGCTAATGAACGTTTTCTGGCTGTGGCGAGTCTAGTGGAGAATTCGAAACAGTGTAGAATACGTTTGGCACCTATGTAGCCGTTTATTTCCTGGGGTGGTGCAGAATTATCCGACTAAATTTACTCTCTAATAACAGTATTTGGTTATTTCGATAAACATCCCGAAGGTGACATAAAGGAAGAAAATTCATGTTTTTGAGATCAGAAAGCTGTATACAACAGAAACTGCAGATAATTTTGCCATTTTCATTGCGAAATTGCTGGCTTATTCATGTCTGAGGTAATAATAGAGGACTATTTGCTGGGTTGTCTGCTAGAGTAGTGAAAGGAAGGTCTGATTTGTTTTCGGTTCTAATCTCGATGGAGGCAGGTAGACTATCAGTAAAGCAATTTTAAGAAATTCTCTCGCCCCCAATACGTTTTATCGCTACCTTTATTCTGTACTGGCGCCCTGTGTATGTCAATATGACACTCTTGTAGAATTTCATACATGTTACTGCCTACTTTTTTCGCTTCTGTCAATAATGGAATTGACTTAAGTGTGGCAATGAATGATTTTTAACTAAATTTCGTTATGAATCTTCACGCATTGCTAAATTTGCACAGTTTCATGGTAGGTCAGCAATGGTAATCCAGTATGACTGGTCTGAATCTTGACACAGACCGTTTCGCGGCCAAATGCGGATTATATTTTGCTAATTCGTAACGATCCGGAGTTCTTTGTCTTAGTAAAACAGTTATGTTATCTCGATAAGTTGAAATTCATTTTTTTGGTACAGTTCATTCCAATTAGCTTTTCTTCTTTCAGTCCTGTCTTATATTTACGTGTTGTATTTAACACACTAATCAGCATTAATATAGTCTTACGAATTGTTGAAAGCAGCCTTAAAAGTTCAGATAGTTTGTCAATTTCACGCCTGTGCATAGTACACTCCTGGAAACTGAAATAAGAACACCGTGAATTCATTGTCCCAGGAAGGGGAAACTTTATTGACACATTCCTGGGGTCAGATACATCACATGATCACACTGACAGAACCACAGGCACATAGACACAGGCAACAGAGCATGCACAATGTCGGCACTAGTACAGTGTATATCCACCTTTCGCAGCAATGCAGGCTGCTATTCTCCCATGGAGACGATCGTAGAGATGCTGTATGTAGTCCTGTGGAACGGCTTGCCATGCCATTTCCACCTGGCGCCTCAGTTGGACCAGCGTTCGTGCTGGACGTGCAGACTGCGTGAGACGACGCTTCATCCAGTCCCAAACATGCTCAATGGGGGACAGATCCGGAGATCTTGCTGGCCAGGGTAGTTGACTTACACCTTCTAGAGCACGTTGGGTGGCACGGGATACATGCGGACGTGCATTGTCCTGTTGGAACAGCAAGTTCCCTTGCCGGTCTAGGAATGGTAGAACGATGGGTTCGATGACGGTTTTGATGTACCGTGCACTATTCAGTGTCCCCTCGACGATCACCAGTGGTGTACGGCCAGTGTAGGTGATCGCTCCCCACACCATGATGCCGGGTGTTGGCCCTGTGTGCCTCGGTTGTATGCAGTCCTGATTGTGGCGCTCACCTGCACGGCGCCAAACACGCATACGACCATCATTGGCACCAAGGCAGAAGCGACTCTCATCGCTGAAGACGACACGTCTCCATTCGTCCCTCCATTCACGCCTGTCGCGACACCACTGGAGGTGGGCTGCACGATGTTGGGGCGTGAGCGGAAGACGGCCTAACGGTGTGCGGGACCATAGCCCAGCTTCATGGAGACGGTTGCGAATGGTCCTCGCCGATACCCCAGGAGCAACAGTGTCCCTAATTTGCTGGGAAGTGGCGGTGCGGTCCCCTACCGCACTGCGTAGGATCCTACGGTCTTGGCGTGCATCCGTGCGTCGCTGCGGTCCGGTCCCAGGTCGACGGGCACGTGCACCTTCCGCCGACCACTGGCGACAACATCGATGTACTGTGGAGACCTCACGCCCCACGTGTTGAGCAATTCGGCGGTACGTCCACCCGGCCTCCCGCATGCCCACTATATGCCCTCGCTCAAAGTCCGTCAACTGCACATACGGTTCACGTCCACGCTGTCGCGGCATGCTACCAGTGTTAAAGACTGCGATGGAGCTCCGTATGCCACGGCAAACTGGCTGACACTGACGGCGGCGGTGCACAAACGCTGCGCAGCTAGCGCCATTCGACGGCCAACACCACGGTTCCTGGTGTGTCCGCTGTGCCATGCGTGTGGTCATTGCTTGTACAGCCCTCTCGAAGTGTCCGGAGCAAGTATGGTGGGTCTGACACACCGGTGTCAATGTGTTCTTTTTTCCATTTCCAGGAGTGTATGTTGGTAGCACTTCGTCGCCTTGCCTGTTATGCTGTGTAGCAGACTTTAAAGTCGTGCGGATCAGCATAACGAAAGGGCGAGGGGTCTCGCTCGTTCTGTCCACGACTGTACATGGGTCGTGGTATGTAGTGGTGAACGGCAAATTCCCGAATCGTCAACAGCTCCACTCTGTTCATCTGGTCGACACGCCTGTATGCTCCCACTGCCCGGTCGATTCTGACGGGCACCGTTTGGTTTGTTGCACAGAAATCGACTGTGTTATTCTGATGAAGAAAATGGTGGCCCTTTTACTGCGTACGGCGCACACGCCTATCAAAGCTGACGACCTACTGCTCCCAGACAAAGTATACTTTCCCACCGCCAGGGTAAACGCCGTAAACTGGATAAATGGGATGGGCACGTATAATTTGTATCGCACCGATGACGAGAACGTTATAGACTTCTAGCAACATGATGTCTTGCGGTGACACGTGAAATATGGAACATGTTTTTCCAATTACTTGGGTTCGTTATTCACGGACCCTCCGCCTAGCTAGGGTGTTCCGGTTAGGAGAAGTGATGTATGAAGACAGCTGAACGCTCAGGAACTAATGTTCAACCCTGATGTATTCTGGGGACCCTATATAGTTTTTTAAGTTAGCGGGAAGCCGAACTGGATACACGTCAACAGGGCCGTTGCAGGGTCCCGTTTTCTTTTCTTTCTCTTTCTAGTGAACTTTTTAAATTTAGACGGCGTTAGGAGCCGTTTTTACGTTTGAATGTGTTGAATGGCACCTTTAGTTTCTGTATGTTGTGTTTCGCACCTATGAAAGAAAATAAGAATCAATAGACACAAAAACACCTCAAATAAGAAAAACAGGAATAGAAAAAATAAAAAAATCCCTTCCATACCTTGCACCACATCACCAGAAAACCGAGCGAGGTGGCGCAGTGGTTAGCACACTGGACTCGCATTCGGGAGGACGACGGTTCAATCCCGTCTCCAGCCATCCTGATTTAGGTTTTTCGTGATTTCCCTAAATCGTTTCAGGCAAATGCCGGGATGGTTCCTTTGAAAGGGCACGGCCGATTTCCTTCCCCATCCTTCCCTAACCCGAGCTTGCGCTCCGTCTCTAATGACCTCGTTGTCGACGGGACGTTAAACGACACTACCCTATCCATCACCAGAAAAGCTAGGGAGGAAATATTGTGGCCAGGCCTCGGATTACGACCCCTGCCCACCCTATCTCCGCCAGCCCGTGACCTGACCCTCCCACCCAAGAATAAGAAGAAGGAAAAGAAAACAATAAGCAGGCGATCCGAGGTTCCCAGTTGATTCTGTCGACCTCCCGTACAAAGCTGATGTTTATAATTCATTGAAATTTCAAACATATTATACTATTAAGGTCTATATTCTACATTCTGAAATTACGGCATAGAGAGGGCTCGCCTAGAGCAGGAGTTCATAGTAGTGTATGGAGTGACCAGCTGGTGCCGAATATTTTACGTAATTGCTTTATTTATTTATTTTTCAAAGGTAGCAGCCAAGTCTTTAGTGCCGGAGTTGCTTCTGCTGTTATGACATAAGATGCCTGCCTTTCAAAAATGAGTCACTTCTGTCGAGTCACAGCCGCTGACCAGAGATGTCTTCAGCCTTCTGTATTGCTGGCGAATCCGCACCATCGGATAAGCCAACAGTGAGTGTGGGAGGTGTGTCCTGCGTATGGCTGTTGGAAAGTTCTGGAGAACAGAACAGAGATACTTCTCTCTCTTCGTTCCTAACTATCGAACAAGCACACTATCTTGTACTTCAGCTTTCAGCCGAAGCGAATGGTTTCCGTGGTCTACCCCTAGCCCTGTTTATGAAGACCGCCAGCCAGCCACTCGAATATGAACCCCCTCCTTTCACGCTCCCTGTTCCTTTTATTTTATTTGCGTCACACACAGACTGGTAGTTGCCCTTACTCCTGCTCTAGGCGAGCCCTCTCTATGCCGTAATTTCAGAATATAGAATGGCCGATGAAAAATTTTCCGTTCCAAAACCATACAGACCAGAATCATCATGTCCACCAGGCAGAATCTTAGCTAGTGTTGAGGGGATCATCCCACGGACGCGTCAGTTTGAAGATACCAGTTTGGTAGAACACCATGTCGTATTACGTGAAGATGTCTGTAACGGACACCTGCACACCCTCATATGACACAAGTTCTTCAGAGGCTTTTTTTAAGGGAACGAAGGCGTGATAATCGCATAGGGAGCGATCAGCACTATAGGGCTAGAGCTCCAGTATCTTCCTTTGATTTGGCGTAACTTCTTCTTTATGACATCTGAAATATGCGGATATGCGTCATCTTGAAGCAGCAGCATTCCTTGTTGCACGGAACTTGGCGCGCTGTTCCACAACTGTGACTTTCAAGAGTCATGCTGCGCCACACACATTCTTCATTCCGCGACGGATGTCTACAGGTGTTGTTCCTTCGGTAGCTAAGTAAAGAAGCACAGTGGTCCTGTTCGGGTGAATTAGGTAATAACGTTGTCATAGTTCATGCTTTCCCATTTACCACACCACGTCGCGGAGGCATGAATCTTACTCTTATCCCATGCTTACATATCGGTGCTTATATACCCGCATCAGCGTTTTGCTGCTTTGTATGTACACTGCAGCAAAGCCCTCAAAGATAAACTTTTTGTTCGTCCCTTATACTAAAGGTTCAATTAATGTGACTCTAAATCCAAGCCACCTCCCGTCCGATGCCACCTCTCCTATCCTTAACACAGGTCGCCAACACACCACGTGCAGTCTGCACAAAAATATAGGTTAACGAACTTAAAATGGTGCCAACATACTAAATATCGATTTCTTTCAGCACTCATAAATGGGGTTTCAGGGTTTGCAGCATCGAACTGCTTAATTCGCGTCATTTGTGTCAGGTCACGACACAAAAGCAACTGCTGCTTTCGGCTATTTAGAGAAAACACGGACAACATAATTCTGTTGGAAAAATTTACAACATACTTCGTGCATATCAGATCTTTAAATAAGTATTACAATGTGCGTAATTTACACTGAAATCGTGGTGATAAATTAGCGTACATGCATTTTTGGCGTACGTAATTTTGTCTAACTTCTGTACTGTTTCGTATATCAAGTTCATTCACCAACATCACTTGTAGTGAAAAACATTATTTTATACACTAGTTCGAGTAAATATTTTCATGGTTCATAGCTTTATACTTTGTAAAATCAGGCACTTTTTTCACATAACATTTTTGTTTTTGTTCATAGGCCATATCAGAGTATGTGAACCACAAAGCCAAAAACAAAGGCCAAGATAAATGTCCACGTGATCACCGCTGTCAGGGTATTTATGTTTTCTAAACAACGGAATCAAAGTAATTCATTATTATAAAATCAGCTACGGGTGATCCAACATATTAGAAGTTCATTACAAAATCTTTCACAAACAACATTTGTTATACAGCTTTTTTGTTATGATTTTAAATTTGACTTTTTAGTACATTTAAGTGATTTTTTTCATTTCATGTACGGTAGTAATTACACTTCCTTTATTAATTCCCTAGTTACTGTACGCTTTGACATTTAGTTCCGTATAACTACCCAATAAGTAGTCGCTACAAAAATCGTATACAACTTAATTTTTCGCTACAATGTTATTTTTGCATAAATATCAGCGTTTTGTATTGCTTAACCCATCAAAGTACCAGAGTTTTATAATCTAACCTACATAACTCACACATTTATGTAAGATAATTTGAAATTTAACAAAAAACCTCTGATTTACATTGTAGTACGTTAAGTGCCCAACGATAAGCGCACTGAAATATCATTTTATCGAAAAGGCAGGTACTGTATTCTTCCTCAAACCACAGTATCGTCATACATATCCCTAGTGAAGACACATTTTAAAGCGGCTAAAGGGAGGGGGGGTGGTTCAAACGCCGACGACCCTTCATATGTGTCTAGTGTGCCAATCACTCCGTCACCTCACTCAGTGGAGTAAGATAAGATCAGCATGTGTAGCTGCGAAGTATAAGCATTACTCTATCGTCTGTTCTACTATAGTTGAAAAGATTAAAGATTTTTAGCTCTATATCATAGCTTTAATAATTTTTCTAATAAAACATTTTTAACTTTTGCATTTAAAAACTTTCGTGATTCACAGAATTTGCTCTCATTTATTGATTACATTTTTTGTGTCGTTGGTGTCCTTACACCAGAAAAATTTAATTATGGTTCAAAAATTAAGAATGGCGATGAGATATCCTTTGGCGGTTTCGATTCAATCGGTTTGGTTGTGTGGTCATATTTCTTGGAACTCATTGTAGGTTAAGAACAGGTTAAGAACAGCCAACTTACCCCTTATTTCTCTGCTGCACCTTCGTAATCTGTCACATTGTGTGAAGTGCTTTCCAGCGGAAAATACGTGCTCACTCCAGCATGTCAACATGGCCGCTACTTCTGTAGACGTGGACAGATAGTTATTCCGCTTCAGAGCAACAGCGCCGCAATTCACTTGTGATTTCTGGGACAAGGGAACTTCGTTTTGGACTCTCCCGTGTCCTGCCGCCCAACTCAATCAGACATCTGTTCCAGAGTCCAGGACACAATCCCGCCTGAAATTTCATCTCCGGCTCCTCCATTTTGTTGCCTTCCTTGTGTATTAGAGATCTACTCACATCGAACGTCACATCAGAAGAAGCACATCCGAGACTTTAACAATATTGACAGGGGTATTACTGATGACATTGTATTAAGTTTATCGCCCGTACGCTTTCATTTTTTTTTTTTTTATTTAAATGGGATCCATGTTGCTTCCAGTTACCTTAGGCATAGCCTCGGAGATTCAGACGATATCGCAAAGCTTTCATTTAATTCCTATTCCTTTGTTCCTACGTCAGTTTTCGCTGCATCGTGGAACTTAAGACAGTCATCTTACGGGTAAGTATTGCAGATTACAGGGAACCACCAACGACAAGGATGAGAACAGTTATTTCCTCCCACGAACCTCTTTGCTCAGGACTGTATACATGAGTAACTTGTAAACTGGTTTATCACTGCAGGTTGTTTCAGGTCAGATCCATAGAGAATCGTGTCGTTATTGTTGCCTGTTGTGTGACGGTGTCGATTTCTCAAGTATTAAAGGATATATCGTAATGCAGTGTGTCATTCTTAGAACTGGTGCCCGATTGCTGTTATTGCTGAATGGTTGTACAGGTAAGAGATTCCGTAACGCCACCACATCCCGCTTTCATTTGGCTTAGACAGACTACCTGAAGCTCTGTTGTTCGTGCAAACTCAAGCACATGGAAGTGAAGATATGAAAAGTGCTAATTTGTTCACTTGTTTTAGCATATTTGTAATTATTTTTGTTTTATTACGTTACATGCAAGTTGTGGTATCCTCACAAGATTCATTGCAAATGCTTCTCGAGAAACTTGATGGGCGCTTCAGAAATCAACTGACACAACGCATCCCAAAAAATATCATGAAATAAAATGGGTAATTATGATACTAGTCATTAACGGTACTGTTAAAGGACAATGCAACGCAACTGTTGGTTATTGAAAAGGGGGACAACTGCTGTACATTTGCCGAATGAAACGAATCCTCATCGGACGGTTCTGTTAGTAGAAGTCGCATACTGCGGAATTCTGGGAAAATACACAGTAGACGAACAGAAGCACTTTTTTGCCGTAGGTTTTATGTGGGTAGCTACTGATCATTTGCGATTGTTACTTATAGGGTTAGAATTATTGGGAATGGGTATCTCAGCTCACACCTACAATGGCAGTTTACCATTATTTTTGTTTGGTGGGAAAACCGTTGTTTTGTTATTACTTTGTAGGGAAACGATGAGGGAACGGCAGCAGGAATTGTGGGGAAAGTAAAATGTTTCATGACGAAATTATTCTGAGTGTTAAACGATCGTAATTTTGATTAAAATGTGTGAACAGTAAAATCCAGTGAAAAGTTGTTAAATGTTATACGCCCATTAAGATAAAATTTAAACTAAAGTAAAAATTTAAGTTTGAGTGTTATTTACATTCGATTATTTATCTAAGTTTATCGTAAATACTGCGACACCACCTGCACGCATTTGATTGGTTCAAATGGCTCTGAGCACTATGGGACTCAACTTCTGAAGTCATTAGTCCCCTAGAACTTCGAACTAGTTAAACCTAACTAACCTAAGGACATCACACACATCCATGCCCAAGGCAGGATCCGAACCTGCGACGGTAGCGGTCCCGCGGTTCCAGACTGCAGCGCCTAGAACCGCACGGCCACTTAGGCCGGCCACGCGTTTCATTCTATTGCAGAGTAAAAATTATCTCCACAATAATATCTGCGAGCGCACTCTAAACTACGATCACATTTAGCATTTTTCAGAACAGTACACTAAAATATCAGAAGTGCAAGGCTCGTGTTACAACACATAAACGGAGTACGATAGCAGCGCTCCAGGTGGCGTGGCTGTGGACTTTGAGTACGAGAAATATTGCTTGGAAATCCGTAGTATTCCTTTTCGAACAATATGACAATATTTTTGCATTATACTTTATGAGCGGTTCTGGTATTCTAGTGCTAAAACGTATTTATTTGTAAAACTCAATGCTGCAGTATCGACGGTGTGGCTATTAGTTGTCAAGTGGAAATAATGTTCCTGATTACGACTTTGTGTGTATTGCAATTCTTTGAATTGCACTGCAAATATGTTCCTCGTATTCTCCAAAATTTTTGTTCACATCCGTAATACTATGTGCTGTAAATGATTCAATATTTGTTTTTGTGTCATATGAAACAGAAGCTGGTTTCGTAGCGTGGAATACTGTGAAGTCATGTCTATTTGATACTGCTTACCAATCCGTGTATGAGCTGCTCGATTTAAATACAGGGTGTTACAAAAAGGTACGGCCAAACTTTCAGGAAACATTCCTCACCCACAAAGAAAGAAAATATGTTATGTGGACATGTGTCCGGAAACGCTTACTTTCCATGTTAGAGCTCATTTTGTTACTTCTCTTCAAATCACATTAATCATGGAATGGAAACACACAGCAACAGAACGTACCAGCGTGACTTCAAACACTTTGTTACAGGAAATGTTCAAAATGTCCTCCGTTAGCGAAGATACATGCATCCACCCTCCGTCGCATGGAATCCCTGATGCGCTGATGCAGCCCTGGAGAATGGCGTATTGTATCATAGCCGTCACAATACGAGCACGAAGAGTCTCTACATTTGGTATCTGGGTTGCGTAGACATGAGATTTCAAATGCCCCCATAAATGAAAGTCAAGAGGGTTGAGGTCAGGAGAGCGTGGAGGCCATGGAATTGGTCCGCCTCTACCAATCTATTGGTCACCGAATCTGTTGTTGAGAAGCGTACGAACACTGCGACTGATATGTGCAGGAGCTCCATCGTGCATGAACCACATGTTGTGTCGTACTTGTAAAGGCACATGTTCTAGCAGCACAGGTAGAGTATCCCGTATGAAATCATGATAACGTGCTCCATTGAGTGTAGGTGGAAGAACATACTGACGAAACTAAAATGTGCTCTAACATGGAAATTAAGCGTTTCCGGACACATGTCCACATAACATCTTTTCTTTATTTGTGTGTGAGGACTGTTTCCTGAAAGTTTGGCCGTACCTTTTTGTAACACCCTGTATACTTTGGGTATATTGCTCGTATTCTCCATTTCTGTTCCCTTAATTTTTCATACTGTCGCATTTAATGGAGGTCACCGAAATTTTCATTGACTTCTGCGAAACTGTACTGTTTGTAGTACCTCTTAACACCGTCTGAGAACGTTTGCGTAACTACTGTCGCACTCTTAACTGATCGCTAGGGCAGCGCGGCCCGAAACGTGGATAACCAACAGCATTTCAGGGTAGCGAGAGCCAACAGGATTGCTTCGTTTCGGATGAGCCTTTGTGAAGTCTAACGGAAAAATTTCTTGCATTGGTGTTCCGTGGGCGCTGTGGCAGACGCGAATATAACGAAAGTTGAATGTTTACATGTGAAACATAGCGCGAACAATTTGTCAGAAAGTGAGTCATGGAACAGTGTATTTCGTCACTGCAGCTATTTTTGTTAAAATGGGGAGGGAAACAAAACTTCCATATTTTCAATATGTGAGAGCTCGTGTTGTTACTTTCTGGAACATTCTCGTATTGGAAAGGTTCACCGGAATCTCTTTTGCCATTTGCGGCAATCAGGTGATTGAATAACTGTGTACTGTTGCTCCTGGGTGTACATGAATGTGAAATGTATAGATTACATGTTTTTACGATAAGTATTGTATGAGTAACTTGCTAGTTTTACCAAGGAACAATATATTATGCTACAACGTATGCCTCTTCCATGCAATTGAGATTCTGTGTTTTAACTCTGACCTCTTTTGTCATTACTATTCTTCTTCTTCGCTTATGATCTGGACGCGAACCGTAAGGATCGTTTAACGAAAATTCATCTTCCTGTATCATCCAATGTCAGTAATTAACAATACTGAAAGTAGAGTTGTTTGTGACTTAAAAATTGTGTCCGTGTTGAAATTATTTGTAACCCTAAACCTTGCTTGTCTAGAGCAGACATGGGCCTTAACAGAAATTCTTCATTGTTAGGCGCCATCTTAAAAAAATGGTTCAAATGGCTCTGAGCACTATGGGACTTGACTTCTGAGGTCATCAGTAACCTAGAACGTAGAATTACTTAAACCTAACTAACCTAAGGACATCACACACATCCATGCCCGAGGCAGGGCTCGAATCTGCGACCGTAGCGGTCGCGCGGTTCCAGACTGTAGCGCCTAGAACCGCTCGGCCACCCCGGCCGGCTCTTAAAAATTACTTCAGAACTTTCTTTTAGCTCATAGTTGAGAAGTGCCGCTGGTTAGAAAACTAAACCTTTCTTTCAGATTCTACGATCCTGGCGGTCGCTGCAAATAATTTAATAACATTTCCTTTCAGATTTTCTCTAAGTTGTGAGATAACATCCCAGGCAGTAAGGCGTCCTCACAGGATTCTAGTTCTGATGTAAGATTTTATTTGCAAAATGGCTCTGAGCACTATGGGACGTAACATCTATGGTCATCAGTCCCCTAGAACTTAGAACTACTTAAACCTAACTAACCTAAGGACATCACACACATCCATGCCCGAGGCAGGGCTCGAACCTGCGACCGTAGCGGTCGCAGGTTCGAGCCCTGCCTCGGGCATGGATGTGTGTGATGTCCTTAGGTTAGTTAGGTTTAAGTAGTTCTAAGTTCTAGGGGACTGATGACCTTAGAAGTTAAGTCCCATAGTGCTCAGAGCCATTTGAACCATATTAATATATGCCACATAAACAGTAAAGTATTTATGGCAAGCCAGGATAGAAACATGATTGCTGCTTCTTTCACTCCCAGCAATTTAAGCTGTCCTCTTAGGTTCTGGCCTATCGGCACACTTGGAAATTGAGACATATTCGGGATAAACAGCAAAGTATTCGTAAGAGTCTAGAATACTAATACCACTTCTGGTCGTTTCATTTGCAAGAGCTTCAGTTTTCAATCACACTGAAGTTATAAAGTCGAAGAAACTCATTTCTGAGAGAGCACGCTTTTGTACTCCAATAGTGTGGAATACTGGAATTCATACTTCTATTACCGAAATATGAAAGAACCAGAATTTGTTACAAACGTGAAGATGAAAAATAAGTATTTACATGCAGCAAGAAACGATCCAAATTTCTCGATCTTTATCCAGAAGACCATGCCGTCGAGGATCTCCTACAGGCCATTTTTGATACGTCACTACCATACATTTAATTATAACAAAGAGTTATTTAATTTTAACCAAGAGTGACGTTTGTGATAAACCTTCGTTGTGCCATTATCTTGTAACGGCATACTACCATAACACTCAAGCTATAATACACAAACAGCTGAATACAAGGAAATCCAATGTGGAGTCTCCTAAGTAGCAGGGGAGGCCTATGAGAAAGACAGAACGCGGCGCTTACGTCACGAAGGTAGGTCTGTGCACGCTCATTGACTCAACTCTGCAGACAAACTACGTTTCTATGTTTGTTAACTCGTAACTAACTGTGTATGTACAAACGAGAATTGCCTCTTCTGCTATAATGCGCTATTATGGAGTCCTACGGTTATTAGTCCTGCAATGACCGGAAGTCCATACACCGGCTTTTAATTTGTTACGACTTTACTGGGGTATAACAAAATGAAAATCATACCAAAATGATTATAAGTTGAATAAGGCACCACTTCTTGTATAAAATGAGGACTGTTAAGCAGAAGAGACTAACTGCTATAAACAAGCCATTATACCATTTGTATCGCTTATTGAGATTAAATTACATTTGGTTGTAGTACTGTTAATCAGTGAGACTTCATGTTGTGTTCGCAGAAGAGCCAACCCGTGTTACTAGTGAAGGTCGAAATGCACGCGTTTTAGCTCACGCAGGCTGACGTAAGGAGGGAAGAACTA
This sequence comes from Schistocerca piceifrons, assembly GCF_021461385.2. Taxonomy (NCBI): domain Eukaryota; kingdom Metazoa; phylum Arthropoda; class Insecta; order Orthoptera; family Acrididae; genus Schistocerca; species Schistocerca piceifrons. The sequence continues at coordinate 565,498,968 of NC_060138.1, forward strand.
TACTGATGTGAGGTCTGGAACATGACAAGGAATTAGAATTCAGAAAGCGGTCGTAAGTAGTTCTATACTTAACTTTAGTCCATTAATGATGAACGTCGCTCTTGACGGTACATGATTCACAATATTATCTGTTCAGAATACATTGTTGAAGATGAATATGGCGCCTTGCTGGGTCGTAGCAAATGACGTAGCTGGAGGCTATGCTAAACTGTCGTCTCTGCATCGCTAGCAAAGTCGGCTGTACAACTGGGGCGAGTGCTAGGGCGTCTCTCTAGACTAGACCTGCCGTGCGGCGGCGCTCTTTCTGCAATCACTAATAGTGGCGACACGCGGGTCCGACATATACTAACGGACCGCGGCCGATTTAAAGGCTACCACCTAGCAAGTGTGGTGTGTGGCGGGACACCACACTTCATAATAGCAGATTCCAGTAGAAGACGCAATTCTCGTTTGTACGTACACATCCAGGTGTGAGTTAACGGGCTTAGAAATGCATTTTGTCTACTGAGCTTAGCGAGCGAGCGACTTCTGCCTACCTTCGAGACGTACGCACCGTGGCCTTTCTTTCTCGTAGGCTTCGAGCAGCAGGCGAGCGACATCAAACAAAACGTACCACATGCTGTGAGATGCTATTGGTTATTCTTGTTTCGGGCCCATCTGATCCTAACGATAAATCATGTTTAGAAATATCGAGGTAAAGCGCTCTAGTCACCTAGTCTCCAAACTACACCGGTACTCACCTGCGCCTACGTCCGTACCCTGCGAGCCGCTACGAAATGCGTGGCACTCAGTGGCAAGAGGCAACACCATTCAAAGTAGGATTACATAATCGTTCCGTGGCAACACGTACTGAGCTTGAAGACCATTGCTGCCAAAACCTGCTAACCTGGAGTTCTCCATTCAAATGCGAAAAAGTGCAGAAAGCGGAAAGAAACAAAAATAACATAGATCACTAGCAGTATTTCTAAGGTAGCGATTCGAACAGTGACAATCGAGTGAGATAGGAGACAAGAGTCAACTGTCGCCCGGCGTCAACCACGCTACTGGTTTCTACTCTTTTGTGCGTGAGCCGGTGTGCAGGACGCGAAATGTGTCGCGCTGCAGATCACGTCTGTACCTGTCGCGCACGTGACCATCTTCACTGCTGCTCCCACTAGGGTGGCATGTCGCCTAGCACAAACATGAATATTAGTCGAGAAGAAAATGAAAAATTGATCAGCTCGGTAAGTGTCAATCCACCGCTACATGGCCTCCCTTGCGCAGGACAGCATATGGAAACACTTAGCGAAGGAGCTCTACAAAACCAAAAAGTTGTTTTTTTCTGTCCACTTTACTTTCCCTTTACTCGCATGTATATATTAAGCAGCATGATATGTCATAATATTATTTTCGCAAATGCAAAAATGTATTCATATCTTTATTTATATTTTGGAGATAGTTTTCAAATTGACTACATAATTTCAACAAAGATCATTTACAGTTCCTTATAGCATTATCTCACCATGATACTCTGCCATGTACACTACAAAAGGTGTTTCACATCGATAGAAAGGAACTGGCTGTGTAGGCAACGAGGCAGGTATTCAACGGATTCTGGTAAAATTGCAATTGGTGTGTGAAACACTCTAAATACTTGAGAGAATAACCCAAAGGCATTTTCTACCACACGACGATTACGACAAAAACGGCAGCTAAAAATTTCTTTTTCCCGATCCAGTCGTGCAACTATTCGAGAGTATGATTTCATCAGGTAATTACTAAGCGCAAATCCTTCATCGGCGATTATGAAGTGCGAATTAAGTTACTAGTGTTTGGAAGGAATTTAGATGCAGGTAAATTAAAATCGTTCGCGGCAACCTTTTTCCCCATCTCGGATTTTTAAAACTACGGCTTTCACCTTCTTTGCCGTGAGTGACAACTTCTGCAACAATGAATTCGTAACCGGCGTCCACTGCTGCAATCAGAGTAATGCAAAAGTGTAACTATAATTGAAAAAAGAGATTCCCCGTTTTTTTGGTGGTCTTATGCGCACATGTTTGCCATCAATACCTTCTACACATTTTGTCATACTCCATTTCCGTCAAAAATCTTGTCTAACGTGTTTAAGTTTTTTTGGCGAGGGCAAGGCTATTGGCATCCGGTTTCTTCTGCAAACGTTCAAAGTTTCCGAGAGATAGAGCCCTCTGATATGCGATAAGCGAATGACAAACATTTCAAAGTTTCTCCTGTGGTTCTCAATCTGAAAAAGAGAAAAAAAAGACATTTTGTTACGATTATTTATATAAACCACATGTGTTTCATTAATGTACGTGACATACTTTAAGAAACCATGATTAATATTTGAATCTTAAAGTGCAAAATGTATGTCATAATTTTAGTTTCAGGTGAGGACTGTAAAAGAAGGTGGAAACATATTAAAGACTCCTACAATAGATTCAAGCGCAATAATAAGCCAAAAACGGGACCTGCTGCATCTAAGAACTCTAAATGGATAATATTTAAAAAGTTTAGTTTTCATGAAACCGTATCTCAGCATAGAATTGGCCGCACTAAGGTGGCTAAAGATGGGGTGGACCGCGATGGTACTCCTGACCAATCGCACGGTGGGAGTATTATTATTGACAGAGAGGTGAATGAGGAAAAAGCTTCGAATGAAAGTCTTACAGACAGTCAATCTACGACAAGTACCGAGGTTACTAAACGACGCCACCGAAACAAAAAAGACGATGCTATTGTCGATAACTTAAAAAAGAGGGATGACAGTCGTCAGACATTGCTGAAAGACATCGAGTAAAACCATGTCGCAGAAACACACTCATTTTACAATCACGCCGGAGATATTTTAGGCTCTGTGCCACAAATATACAAACTAGAAGCGAAGCAAGACATTTTTAACATTTTGATTAATTATCAAACAATGGCAGCTGAGAATCCTGATTCTTCTATCCAGCAGTTCAGTAACAAAGTGTCATTTAACTCTAGTTCGTGTAACCTACTGATTTGAAGAACCTACTGATTTGATGCTACAATCTGTTCAAGATCAGCGTAATTTCAATATACAACAAATTGAAAATGCGATACAAGACAATACAAATACAGTACTTTAATGTGAAAACTGGTTTTACTTCTACTTTGGTTACATTTCCCGTAGTTATGGTTTGTAATACTTCACAAATTGCCGGCCGGAGTGGCCGTGCGATTCTAGGCGCTACAGTCTGGAGCCGAGTGACCGCTCCGATCGCAGGTTCGAATCTTGCCTTGGGCATGGATGTGTGTGATGTCCTTAGGTTAGTTAGGTTTAAGTAGTTCTAAGTTCTAGGGGACTGATGACCTCAGCAGTTAAGTCGCATAGTGCTCAGAGCCATTTGAACCATTTCTTCACAAATTAATTTCTAAACAAAAAATGAAATCTTTTTTTTTATTTAATCCGCAATAAGATCTAAATATTTCTTCGTTACTTCTTCAATGCTTTTCTAACAGGTAGAAACATCTAGTTAATTGGGCGTCTTGTCTTTAAATATTGCTACAAAAACAAATCATCAACTTCCTCTTCTTCCAGAAATAAGCGCACAATTTCAGTAGTCGGCATTTTATCGCAGACAGCTGTCATCTCCCAATTCGAACGACACACTGCAGAGACTGTCGCTGGTTACGGAAACGACATGTCGCTGTGAAACGTGACACCTTGAAACTTCCCCTTTGAACAATTTTATATATGGCTGTGCTTAAACTGACACACAATATTTTGTTAGCGCAACGCAATCTGACTTTCAAAATTCCCTACAAAAGAATGGCCCTGACTAACATTAAACTATACCTTTCACAAATCACTTACCTCACAAAAATCTTCGCTGCTCAAGCTACTGCAATACAGCGAGCGCCACTACTGCCAGCTAAATAGAAGATTCAAACTATGGAAGGCACTAACTACTGATAGGGATGGTTAGCAAATGAAAGATATTAATAGAGAACGAACAATGTATTTACCTTGATATCATCATATATAAATATAGCAGTTCATGACAAATTACAAATCTCCGCCATCTCTCTCCCCACATCCACCACTGCTGGCGGCTCACCTCCAACTGCGCAACGCTACGCGCTGTTCACAGCCAGCTGCCTAACACTACAATGGCGAGTATTACAACAATGCAAAGCAGACACAGACTGCCCACAGCACAGCCAGTGATTTTCATACTGAGCGCTACGTAACGTTGCCAATAAGAAAACATACACAGCCTACTTACATAGAGAAAACATAAACAGCCTACTTACATAGAGAAAACATAAACAGCCTACTTACATAGAGAAAACATAAACAGCCTACTTACAACCTGCCTCTGTCGCCTGTCTGTCGACTGACGACCGCTGCTGTTGCCGCGTTCGGAATGCTGCTTTCACTGTGCATTTAAATCAAGCAATTCACAGACAGATTTGTAAGCAGTAACGGGTACACATAAGTCCACAGAAAGCCATGCAACGAAAATACCAAGAAGCTATCGATGTAATAATGATCAAATCTTATTAATTCTCATACGTCACGAAATATTATTACTGATTAACCAGCTTCTACTCTCACTTAGTGACAGAGGCCTTAACGTAGAAGACCAATACGTTATCGATGTTTATTCTTTTACTCAAACCTGCGTTCGTTATAGATTTCATCCCGTTGAGATGGTTGTCTCGACGCTGTGGTTGGCGCTGAGTGAGTGTAAAGACAAGTGGGATCCATCATACTCCAAGCCAGTGGTCGTACCCAATATTGACAATGTAGGACGACGTATTGGCTGCATTGATGAGGGGTAGAATGGGGGCGGGAGCAAAGGCTATTGATAGAAGCTAACCACTTACATATTTTGGATCTTTATAAATTGAGATACAACGCAAAAATTTTACTGAAAATGAGCAAAATATGGGCCTATAGGAACTAGGTGCATTTTTCTGAAAGCTTACATAATTACCAATTTTCCCTTAGGTAAGCAGGTAATGTAGATAGTGGCATCGAAACAGGATCCCACCTTTTATTTTCCATTTAAGGTGCACTCTTTCTAGGCGCTTCAATTTCCGCTGTCTGAATGAATACCAAGCGGCTGCAGCAGAACGTTTTCAATCGGACTTTTCTATCAACCCATATATAACAGAATAGACACAGTTTTAAATAATACAACTTCATTGATTCGTAGTTGTCACAAATGGATAAAATGGCGGAAGATAGCTATGCGTACAAAAGTGGTTAGAAATCAGTTTTAACTGATAATTAAGCGTGTTCCTTGGAAGTAACTAACTGTTATTAGGGTAAATATCTTTACCATTTATCCCGACGATCCGTGTGGCCACTTTTCACGATCGGACGCTATGTCGGAATTTGTGATACACAGAAGAAACTACCGAATTGAAAGCAATAACAACGAACTACATTTTAGGCCAAAAGATGTTTTTTAAATACTGATATTGTAAGAAAATTAGTTCTCTCCATGCAAGTAAGGTAACCAGAGTAATTTAAATGACTTATCAGTCCGACAAACCAAAACGAAAGAAAGTTTTTTTACTAAGGAACTACATAAAAAGCTTCCTCTCTCAGTCTCACTGACAACAGTGAGGATGTGTATCGGAACTAATCTGACCACTTCCCGGCAGGGAGCACCACTGTTCAGGGAAAAAGCCATTAAATGGTCGCTTTTCCCATGTTGGCCACTTTACCACACTCTCCCTACTTATATTATTATTAATTGGTAACGTACAAAAATTATAAGCTATATTATGTTACCTAAAACCATTAACTGGAGTATTAGACACGGTCACACATATTTACTAAATGGTATGAACGTCATCTGTCTTTTACTCTTTGCACTGTATTAGAACAGCCGTAATTTGATTTCATATCACTCCATACGAGCAGGTACCACATTTTAAGATGGCAATCTCTATAACTTGCATTCACGAATCTATAATACTTACGTTTGACATTTATACCAAAGCAGCTGATCGTAGCAAGATGCGAACGCTCGTGAGATGTCAGCATTGCAGGAGAAACAATAAACTATCTCCCATCTCACTTATACTCTGCACGAAATAAAAGACTTTTCACTTTCTCAAAACCCCTTAATTGTATCCCAACATGACGTTTAAGTATGAAATTGGCTTGCAAGGTGCTTACAGCCTCCATCTCTAACGGTGGAAAAGAGTGGCAGTCTGTGACATCACACTCGGGCTCGCCGACGCTTCATACAAGGTGTCGCCACATGAGGAAAAAAAAAAAAAAAAGACAGAGCTCAGAAGTTCGTGTGAGGCGTCACGTGAGTTAATGAGGTCACAGTGACATCTGATATGAACATAATTCTTCCCAACGCCATCGCATCGCGTAACATGATGAAAAGGTCGTCACTCCAGCCTTATGTACATTTTGTTCCTTCTTCTGACCACTCTGCGACAGAGGACAGAACTGAGACACCCAGTGTTGAAATCACGCTGTTTTCAAAACAGTTGCTGAGTAAAGCTTCTCGGACACAGGCCGCTCGAACCCACACAGGTAAGCCGTGAGATGACACTGAGCTGAATGGATGTCGAAGTCACTGACAGGTATATTTTTAAAGTGCTCAGCAAATTTGTGGGTTGCACTGACTGCGTTGTCGAACTACGGAGTGGAGGGGGGTGGGGGGAATGTCTTAGAGAGATCATTTGCCGTTTACCGTTTTATTCACGTACATGTGAATGTTGCACCCTCTGTCATCATCTGATCAAGCAAGAAGAGGGCGCGCAACAGGAAGGATGAAAAAGTATAAACACTCTTTGCTGCTTCGGATCACGTTCAAATCTCGTCCAATGGTTCTGAAAGGTCGGTGGTGGTACACCAGGCGAAAACTAGAGGTCGAACTACACTCCAAAGGGATCAGATAATGTTCAAGGTCATTGAAGCCAAACGATACACTTACAGCACGGTTGAATCGTCCTGGGCGTGTCAGCAGTGTCGCATGTTGTCAAGGACGCCACCGTGTTGCTCACCGCACTGCGAACTGTCGTTGCCGACCACGAAATATGTGGGAATCAAAGTCCCAGGGGAAACTGCCATTTCATTGACACCATTTGTGCCACCCCCTAAGGTTCTTTCGAGTCGGTTCTGAGCGACGTTGTGTCCGAGGAGTTCTACTCGGTTACCCATCAGAAATCCGCGAAATTTTAACGTTGAGTGTCGCAATTCTAACCTATATCGCAAAGAAGAGGTGAAACGTGGGTATAATTGGATGTGACCATCTTCCAAATGTGTGACGCGTCACGACAATTTCTCTTTTTCTTTCATTTGTCGACACCTTGCTGTTTGAAGCGTCAGCGGGACCGACGGTGACGTCGCAGGGCGCCAAGCTTTCGCACTATTACAGATGAAGATTGAAGGCACCTTTGAGCCAATTTTCAAACTTATCTCTCACAGTGGAGGGTAATTAAGGGGCTTCGAAAAAGTGATACTTGTCTTTTACGCATCGTACCTAAATGTATCTCACTTCTGCATTAATTTTAGTTTCACCTTACAAGTTAATGTATGCGCGTAATGTGATAAAATTCATATAACAATGCATAGCTACTTAATCAGCATATTAAACGTATTCCATCCTGCATTAATCACCTGACACATGACTACAAATGACTATAGTAACCTTCAACATCACATTCATCAGCACTTGAACTGCACTCCAACCTACCTAAATCACCATGTACGAGACTGCAAACCACAGCAACAGTGAGAATTATAACAGCATAAAAGTACAATCATAGATTACATTGAAATACGAATGAAACAATAATTTTCCTTTTCGACAATGCTGAAAAGTAAAATAAAAACTTATTGTACAACTGTGATGTGATGGAACACTGTGAGTCACAATGAATGTAGTCAGTGGTATTAATACAATCATGAACTCAACATATCAGAGAGCATATAACACTTGATAACAAAATTCTTTCCTTCAACTTCTGTCGAAATTACGATAATGCCTATAATAAATAAGCCAGCGTGACAGGCAGCGTGATCCTTCTTTGTATATAAGATACCATTCCACGTGTATCACATCATGCTGGATACAGCAGGTACCACAATAAAGAAAAACGTATATTATGCACATACATCATACACTGTAGAAACAAAGAAACAGGTACACCCACGTAATATCATGTAGGGCTCCCGCGAGCACACAGAAGTGCCGCATCATGACGTGGCATGGACGCGACTAATGTCTGAAGAAGTGCTGGAGGGAATTAACACGTTGAATCCTGCAGGGCTCTCCATATTGGAAATTTGTGGTAAGGTCTTATGGGACCAAACTGATGAGGTCATCGGTCCCTAAGCTTACGCACTACTTAATCTAACTTACGCTGAGGACAACACACATCCATGCCCGAGGCAGGATTCGAACCTGCGACCGTAGCAGCAGCGCGGTTCCTGACCGAAGCGCCTAGAACCGCACGGCCACATCGGCCGGCAACCCAGGATAAGGCTTTGTGTCGTGCAGTCATCAAGAGTACGCGAATGGGCTTCTGTCACGCTGAATCATTCTCGTCTTCATCGTTGGTCCTGTTATAGCAGGGTCTTTTTCCAGCTGAAACAATGTAGGAGATTTGAAGTTTTACCGGATTCCTGATTTTCACGGTGCACCGTGATATGGCTTCACGGGAATATCCCCACTTCACCTCTACCTCGGAGATGCTGTGTATCATCGTTCGTGCGCCGACTATAACAATACGTTCGAAGTCTCTTAAATCTTGATAACCTGCCATTGTAGCACCAGTAACCGATTCAACAACTGTGACAGAGCCGCTCAGGATTAGCCGAGCGGTCTAAGGCACTGCAGTCATGGACTGTGCGACTGGTCCCGGCGGAGGTTCGAGTCCTCCCTCGGGCATCGGTGTGTGTGTTTGTCCTTAGGATAATTTAGGTTAAGTAGTGTGTAAGCTTAGGGACTGATGACCTTGGCAGTTAAGTCCCATAAGATTTCACACACATTTGAACATTTGAACTGTGACAGACGTCCGCAGCTCGTGGTCGTGCGGTAGCGTTCTCACTTCCCGCGCCCGGGTTTCCGGGTTCGATACCCGACGGTGCCAGGGATTTTCTCTGCCTCGTGATGACTGGGTGTTGTGTGATGTCCTTAGGTTAGTTAGGTTTAAGTAGTTCTAAGTTCTAGGGGACTCATGACCATAGATGTAAAGTCTCATAGTGCTCAGAGCCATTTGAACCATTTTTGAACTGTGACAGACACTTGTTGTCTTATATAGGCGTTGCCGACAGGAGCTCCGTAATCTACCTGTTTCTATATCTCTGTATTTGAATATGCATACCTAGAACAGTTTCTCTGGCGTTTCAGTGTACGATAATGTGTAGCTGCAGTTGTGACATCTATTAATGCTGATCTGAGATAAATTTCAAGTGTGGTGACGTCATGAAAGACGGATGACTAAGTGTTTTAAATGGGAATTCTTGGCCACCCTTCTTAGACAAAACCTTGGTTTTGACGTTTGATTCCTATACCTTGCCGAAATACGTAAGCATATACAGGATGTTTCGAGTTCTACGATATTTAACAGCAGTTTGACCATGTTTTAACCGTCTAAAATTCGACCATATTTGTTGTGTAATGTGCGTTGAACCGTGGACCTTGAAACCACGGAGAGGCTTCATGCCGCCGTAGCCCTGTGTGGTTCACAATTCCACAACAGGCCACAGCAGATCACACACCTCACCGCCACCCAACACCGATGTAAGGAGGCTGTTTATGTGTTTGTATGTTGGCAGCGCTATGTAGCGCTCTGCATTAATAACTCTGACAGAGCTGTGCGCACTCTGTAAGAGACTCTGTGGCTGGTCGGACTAGCTTTTGGAGGTGAACAGCCAGCAGTGATGGAAGTTGAGGGTGAGTTGTCACCAGTGATGTAGGTTAGAGGTTAATAATGAGAGGTTAAAAATTAGCAGTGTTGGATGTTTGCAGTATTAGCGCGAGCGGACGGTCTCAATGTGTATCCATAATGGAAATTTATTACTGATGATTATATAATTTTTTGAACTGCTTGTCACATGATTAAGGTAAAATCTGTTAAATACGTTGTTTCCTCTGCAACAAAATCTTTGCTTTCTAACCACACGCTTATTAGTAGTTAGAGCCTACAGTAGTTAGTATCCTTTACTTAGCTGGCTTCATTGGAGTTTGCTACATTGCTGTAGTTCGTTTAATGAAGATTTTCTGTGAGGTAAGTGACATATGAAATGTATGGGTTATTGATAGGATTTTTTCTAATTCAGGGTCAGTCTTTGGTATTAATTATTTGAAGACAGGTTATCATTTTTGTGCAATCAGATTGCGTTCCGCTACAGTATTGTGGGTCATTGTTGAAATGATAAAGACTAGCAAAGTGACAGTACGTTCAGTTTCACTCAGCAGTTTATGCAGTTTCACTCAGAACTTTCGGAATTAAATTAACTATTTTCACCTACCAGTTATTGCAATTTAAGTAAAAATATAATAAAGAAATTTCACCGAACCCAGAGTTATTGTGCGATTCACCCCTCCCCCTCTGCGGGAACGTCACACACCAGACGAGTGTAACCCCAAATGTTTGCGTGGTTGAGTAATTATGGTATACGCGTGCGTGGAGACAGTGTTTGCGCAGCAATCATCGACATAGTGTAACTGAGGCGGAATGAGGGGAACCAGCCAGCATTCGCCGGTGCAGATGGAAAACCGCCTTAAAAACCATCCACAGGCTGGCAGGCACATCGGACATCGACTCTAATCCACTGGGCAGATTCGTGCCGGGGAACAGCACGCCTTCCCGTTCGGGAAGCAGAGCGTTAGATCGCGAGGCTAACCGGGCGGCACCAAATTGCTTAGTCAACGTCTTTCTGAGACATATTGCGAAAACTGTGGTGATACTCATTGAGCAGACGATTGTTCTGTTTCAATCCCAAGTGTGTTCATTGGAAAGTGAATCACAACTCAATGAATAAGAGTTGCCCAGAATACAAGAAGCGGAGGCAAATAGAGGAAACTTCTTCCGACCTAAACATTCTAGATACTGAAGCTAAGAAATAGTAACTCGCAGTCCGTACGCGGGAGTTGCGACGGGTCTGTGTCCGAGAGAAGACCGCAAGCTTACCCAGACTTCATAATACACAACACAGGTTCACAACAAACAAACAGCCTCGTCAAGTAATGAAATCCCAGTTACTTCTACCAATACACGATGCCCTGTCATCAAAGGGAACTCTCATTTAGACACACTGCAAGAAATCCATATTTACAAATCAAAATTGACTAGCCAAATGGACACAAACTTAGGCAGTACATCTTCTTCCGATGTTTCAAGCAAGACATAAATCATTCAAAAACTTGTGAACCTTGTTGCTGGACTCACAAGACAAGCTCTGTCATCAAACATGGAATAGATAGACTCATTAGCTATACACTCCGTGCCAATTTTAATAGCGAGGTGGCGCAGTGGCGCTGTGGTTAGCACACTGGGCTCGCATTCTGGAGGTTGATGGTTCAAACCCGAGTTCGGCCATCCTGCTTCAGGCTTTCCGTGATTTCCCTAAATCGCTTCTGGAAAGTGATGGGATGATTCCTTTGAAAGCGCACGGTGACTTCCTTCCCCATGCTTCCCTAATCCGATGGGCCCGATGACCTCGCTGTTTAGTCCCCCCCCCCATTTTTAATACCTATATGTCAGCGGAGCACGCATCTCTTCATATGCAGTAAATACTGTGTAACAGTAGATACAGTCATTCAGTCTGAGGAGTTGAATGGGGCTCAGTTATCACCCCTCCCCTTTTGTAATATGCGTGATGTAGTAATAAACAATTTTAATCCCCCGGTTCCACTACATTTAATTCGGATGCCCTAGCCTGTTACCACAGCAGACAGGTGCTGCTTTTTGTGTTTCTTGCCAAATTAATCGCTGTCCCATTTAAGTAACGTCGCTGGTGGGATACCTCGTCGGATGCCACTTTGCTGACTCTTGATGCCGTCTGGCTTCCTGGAGTGCAGCTGCTTCGCCAGGCAACAAAGTGTGATGGCGCAAGCGAACGCTGCCTGTGGAAAGCGACCATCAGTCCGCGCCACTTTGCTCTTAGCGCAGACATCCGTCTGGCTCCAAAGCAACCTCGTTACTTCACCAGCACCACCCCTGTATAAAGAGGCAGTGTATACGTCGCTAGCTGACAGGATCCGCCGTTTCCTCTCTGCCTATTTCTTAGAAGGCTTCCTTTATTTATTGTTGTTATGCAGTTAACACAGTCACACTGACATTTCTCCACTTTTTGGACAAAATACAAGGGAATTAATATTTATAAGTGTCGACTCTCTCTGTTTTACATGTCCCAGAAAAAGAGAAGCTGGTAAATACGAAAATAAAATGTTCGGTCGAGACTTTGGCGACAATAGTATAAACACTTACCTAAAATTGACTATGGTCAACTTTGACAACCAAAACGCTTTGAATTGTCCTGGAATTGAAGAATATACATGCTTCCCGATAGACGATTGTTCAGGCTGTATACTACGACCCTCAAGGAATCTGTTCCAAATGGATATGCTGAAGGTGCTTAAACGACCACTAATTGCTACTGCCATAAACGACTTTAAATTTTATTGCAACCTGACTTTCGCGACAACAGAAAAAGTAGGTTATTCGTTTGTCGCCCTAAGCTAAAGCAGACATACAGACAGTTCCAGTCGCGCGTTAGCAGAATAATGTACTTTTTGAGAACAATGGCTCCACCAATGAATGAACATCATAATCTGAAATGATTTCATACATTTTTGCAGTTACTTTTCATTGTTACGTAACTGTACGAAACATTAGTCAATCATCCAAAAGCTTCCAGTCCTTGTTTTCCGTGCTTCTAACATGAATTACGTCTCTGCGTCGTAACAGGTGTGTCTGCAACAGCTTTATCTCGAATTTTCAGTTAATGCAGTTTCCTTCACATTATTTTCATTCACAGAATGCGCTGCAAGTGATTTTTGACAGAAATACAATCTTCTATAACCCATTTCCACCAATAAGCGAACATGTATACGGACCTAATTATTCCAATAAACTCGTATGCTGAAATAACACTGGGGCAATACTTTTATGTGCACGAGCTACAAATACATTTCCGCCTGTTTCACTAACTAACGGAATTCAGCCAAGTGACATATTCTGTAACCTCCGACATTGCGACAGATGAACTCTGTCATTTTTAAGGCCCAAACTCAACAGGAGAGCACTATTCAAGGATAATTAAAACGCCGATATGCGGGGCATCTGCAGAAAGACAATATAAGTAAACCGAAAACACCAGCGTCACGACACAACCGAAGAAGGTTTCAATAGCGTATATCAATAACCAAAAGGTGAGCTGTTAATTAAACACTTCGACTGCCAATCCCATCAATTGAGGGTACACGTAAATTTCGGTACTGCTGATCCCGTCATTTCATGAGGTACGTCTTCTCCCGCTTTTATATACGAAATCACATATAATGACGGGCTCGATAGGTCTACACTGTGTCTCCTAAGGATATGTAGTCTCTAAAAAAGTCATTTGTTATACTTTATCAAGCTGCTGAAATTGGCAATTATTCATTCAGTAAATGATGACTCTTTAATTACTTTTATGAGTCAGTCTTCTGAAATAAGTGACACTTCGACACGAAAAGTAGTCTACTTAGCATATTTTCATACGCTTATGTCGTATGGTATTATTTTTTGGGGTAATTCTTCTGATTCAAAACGAGTATTTTTGGCTCAAAAACGGGCTGTTCGAGCTATATGTGGTGTAAGTTCGAGAACGACTTGTCGACCCCTATTCAAAAATCTGGGAATTCTGACATTGCCGTCACAGTATATATTTTCTTTAATGTCGTTTGTTGTTAGCAATATTAGCCTATTCCCAAGAGTTAGCAGCTTTCACTCAGTTAATACTAGGCAGAAATCAAATCTGCATGTAGAATGCACTTCCTTGACTCTTGTGCAGAAAGGAGTGCAGTATTCTGCTGCATCCATTTTCAATAACCTACCACAAGAACTCAAAAATCTTACCAGTAGCCCAAATTCTTGTAAGTCTAAACTGAAGAGTTTCCTCATGGCTCACTCCTTCTATTCTGTCGAGGAGCTCCTGGAAGAGCTAAAAAATTAGGCAAATTCAAGTGTTACATTGTTGATTTTCTTCATGTAAACTTACGACTTGTCACCTGAATATGTTTTTTTTATATTTCATTTTATCTGTTTCTAATATCGTGTTGTAATTTCATGTATTGACTCGTTCCATGACCATGGAGACTTCTCCTTCATTTGGTCCCACGGAACAATAAATAAATAAATAAATAAATGACAGGATTCCTCTTTTTTTCTGCGGACGACGAAATTTTGTGTGAACTGGAGCAAAATTCTGTTGATAATGACAGTGAGGATGAGGTTATTGACGATTCAGATGATGAACCTGTGTGTCAGCAACAAAAATTGCGCATACAGACAATTACGTACTTCACATGTTGATTTCCTAAAATGTTTATTGAATCTCGCGTTCCCTTCCGATATTTCTTCATTCTATGAACAGTAATTTTACTTGTTATACACGAGTAACAAAGGCTGCAAGGACAAAGACTAAATAGTCATTTGCGAAGAGTGCTATTGCTTGTTTCGCAAAAAATTGTACTGTGAGAGGAATATGTGCAACAGTCTATAAATGTCGTTTTAGGTTTTACGTTTTCAGTTACTGAAAGAAGAATGCTGGACTACAATGGTAAATTAAACTTTCTTTTTACTTTTATGAGTCAGTCTTCTGACCAGTTTGATGCGACCCGCCACGAATTCCTCTCCTGTGCCAACAATTTCGCCTCAGAGCAACACAGGCAAACTACGTCGTCAATTATTTGCTGAATGTATTCCAGTCTGTCTTCTTCTACAATTTTCCCCCTCTACAGATCCCTCTATCCCTCTAGTAACATGGAACTCACCCCCTAATGTCTTCAGAGATGTCCTATGATCCGGTACCTCCTCATCGTCAGTGTTTTTCACATGTTCATTTTCCCTCCCATTCTGCCCAGAACTTCCCATTCCATACATCTTTAGTAAATCTCATTTTCAACATTCGTCTGTAACACCACATCCCAAATGCTTAGATTCTCTTCTGTTCCGGTTTCCCCCCGGGCCTTGTTTCATTACCATACAATGCAGTGCTCCAACAGTACATTCCCTGCAATTTGTTTCTCAAATTAAGGCCTACGTTTGATACTAGTAAACTTGTCTTGGCCAGGAATGCCCTTCTTGTCAGTGATAGTCTGCTTTTGAAGTCCTCCTTGATAGGTCAATCAACGGTTATTTTGCTGCCTAGATAACAGAATTCCTTAATTTCATTTACTTCCTGGTGTTAAATTTCCCGTTGTTGTGATTTCCCCTACTCCTCAGTACTTTCGTCTTTCTTCGATTTCATCTCAGTACATACTCCGTACGCATTATACTGATCATTCAATTGAGCAGATCACATAATGTTTCTTCACCTTAACTCAGGATAGCAATGTCATCAGCGAATGTATAATGGCCGTCCATTTAACTTGAATTTTAATTCCACTTCTGAACTTATCTTTTATTTCCATAATTGCTTGTTCGACGTAGAAATTGAACAAAGGGGCGGAAGACTACATCCCCCTCTTACAACTTTTTCATTCTTAGTCGTCAACTCTTATTATTTCTTCTAGGCTCTAGTGCATATTGTATACTTCCCGTCCCCATCTATAGCTTACTCCTATTTTTCTCAGAATTTCGAACATCTTGCATCATTTTACATTGCTGAACGCTTTTTCCAGGTCGACTAATCCCATGAACGTGTCTTTATTTCCCTTTAGTCTTGCTTCCATTATCAATCCCTACGTTAGAATTGCATCTCTGGTGGCCTTATCTTCCCTAAGGCCAAACTAATCGTCATCTAACACATTCTCAATTTTCTTTTCCATTCTTCTGTACATAATTCATGTCAGCAACTTGTATGCATGAGCTGTTAAGTTGACTGTACGACAAATCTCGCACTTGTCAGCTCTTGCAGTCTTCGGAATTTTGTGGATGATATTTTTCCCAAAGTCAGATGGTATGTCGCCAGAGTCCCACATTCTACGCATCAACATGAATACTCGTTTTTTTGCCACTCACCTCAATGATTTTAGAAATTCTGATGGGATGGTACCAATCGCTGCTGCCTTATTTGATCATATGTACTACAAAGCTGTCTTGAATTCTGATTTTAATACTGTGTCCCCTATCTCATCTAACTCGGCTCCATTTTCTCTTTCTATCTCATCAAACGAAGTTTCCTCCTCTCACAGATCTTGAATATACTCTTTACACCTATCCAATTACTCCGCTGCACTTAACAGTAGAATTCCCGTTGCATTCTTAATGTTAACACCCTTGCTATTGATTTCATCGAAGGTCGTTCTCACTTTCTTGTATGCTGAGACAGTCCTTCACACAATAATTTCTTCACTTTCTTCATGCAACCATTCCGCCTTGGCTTCTCGCCACTTTCTATTTATTTCATTCCTCAGTAACTTGTATTTCTGTATTCCTGAATTTCTCTGAACATATTTCTACTTCCTTCTTTCAACGATTCACTAAAGTATTTCTTCTGTTACCCATGGTTTCTTCGCTGCTACCTTCTTTGTACCCATCTTTTTCTTTCCAACTTCCTTGAATGCCCTTTTTAGAGATGTCCATTTCTCTTCAACTGTCCGGCATATTGAGCTATTCGTTATTGCTGTGTCTATAGCCTTAGAGAACTTCATGCGAATCTCGTCATTCCTTGGTACTTCCGTATCCAACTTTTTGTGTACTGGTTCTTGCACACTAATCTCTTAGACTTCACCTTACTCCTCATCGCTACTACATTGTGATCTGAGTTTATGTCTGCTCCCGTGTACACCTTACATCAAGTATCGTATATCTGAAACTCTGTCTTACCATGGTGTAATGTAACTGAATATCACCCTGCCTTTTCCAAGTATGCCTCCTCCTCTTGTGCTTCACTATTAGCAGCCGAAATTTATTACAGAACTCAATTAGTCTTTCTCTTCGCTCATTTATTGTCCCAAGCCCATATCTTCCCATAACCTTTTCTTCTACTCCTTCCTCTACAATTGCATTGCACTGCCCTATGAGTATTACATTTTTATCTCTCTTTACGTACTGCATACCGTTTCAATGTGCTCATATACTATCTCCATCTATTTATCTTCAGCTTGCAGCGTCGTGAACTGTCGTTGTTGGTTTGCTCTCGATTCAGACAAGAGCAATCTTATCAGCGAACTGTTCGTAGTAACATACTCTCTACCCTACCTACCTATTCGTAATGAACCCTACTCCAGTTATAGCATTTTCTGCTGCTATTGACGTTACCCTATACTCATGAGACCAGAAATCGTTGTCTTCCTTCCATTTCACTTGACTGGCCCCTACTATATCTAGATTGAGCCTCTGCATTTCCATTTTCAGGTTTTCTAGCTTCCCTCCCGCACTCAAGCTTCTGTCATTCCACGCCCCGACTCGTAGAACGGTATCCTTTCGTTGGTTATTCAATCTCTTTTTCATAGTCACCTCAGCTTTGAGAGTCACCTCCCGGAGATCTGAACGTGTTTTTAACGCAATGGTTTCCATTGCCTTCCGCGTCCTCATGCCGTTGGTCATTGCTGATTTTCTCACCTTTAGGGATAGTTTCCTCTGTCCAATCCTCCGCTCTCTTTGACTAGGCTGTTGGTAGAACAAGTATGACTTCTTATGTCGGAAGTCTTCGGTCGCCAGCGATGATAAGCAATCAAAATTTAAGTGGTGGCGGGCACTGAAGTCGGCACAGAGGACATTTCCTGATCATTAAACAAAGGCGCTA
This sequence comes from Schistocerca piceifrons, assembly GCF_021461385.2. NCBI lineage: Eukaryota > Metazoa > Arthropoda > Insecta > Orthoptera > Acrididae > Schistocerca > Schistocerca piceifrons. The sequence continues at coordinate 565,516,873 of NC_060138.1, forward strand.
CCCCTACACCACAACTGCTATACTTCGCTCTTAAGCGGTGTCCATAACTTAACATTGATTAAAAATATAAGGAAGAGAACTAAACATTGATAACAACAGGAAATATGTAATCCAGAAGAAGAAGTTTAAGGCTTTCATAAAAGGTTAGTATCACGGTAAATCATTCATTAGTTTCCTTAATAAGCACTATTGAAAAACCAAAGAACAGTTCGGTAGGCGTTACGTGGCCGACAATTAATGTGTTAACGTCAAATGCCTCCTTAATAACAATATCTAAATAACTGGAAGTGTGTGAGTGTATATCGCAGGCTCATTGTTGAAACGACTAAAGTGTGGAGAGGAAGACTAGCAACGTCCTGAGAAGAAGTTACTTGTTGCATGTCACGGAGATGATAAGCCAGTTGGTGCGGGAATCGTTAAAACCGAAACGGTTTCCCATGCAGCGAGATATTTTTACTAAGTTTCAATCATCAACTTTCTCCTCTGAATGTGAAAATTTTTTATAGTCGTCATCATGCACACGGATGCGCTGTTAGAGAGTGGATCGATAGAGGACAAGTCTGAAGTTGGTTCGAAAACCCCTCTGCAAGGTACTTAATCCGAAATGAAAGATGTAAATGGAGAAGACACTGTAATGCATCTTAAATCCTACTTTGTTGTCCAATAATCTTATGAGGCCTTCTGAAAATCCTAAAGGAAATGGTTCCTCTCAGCCCTGCTGTTACTAAAACAGGTGCTCCGACGTGTAGCAGAACACCCTGCTACTATGCTGAGCTCGCTAGAAGGCGAGTGTATGCATTATATTAAGAACTCGAGAAATTTCTTACGTCGAGTCTTTAACATTCTGCGTGGTGTCTGTTTGTTCTATATCGTGTCTCCCTACCACTTTCGCGCAACGACGCTCTGAGCGTTTTTTTTAGGGAATTGACTAGTTTGAACCTGGGACCTGTTGCTGGTAAGGAGACGCCAGACCACACATGACATGTAGAGTTCAGAAGAGTTCAGTGAGACTAGCGATGATATAACCAAATACTTAATGATTTCAGCGTCAGCTCCACTGCACTCCCTGTAAAAGAATCTTAATACTAACTAAATTTAGTGGAAGGGGTTCAAGGCTTTCCTATTTTTAGTTAGTTGGTAAAATAACATCGAAAAAGCAGTTAACTTTACCATTGGAAATTTTATTCTACTCACAAAACATTGTTTATAAATTGCACTATTGATAAAAGGAAGTGTTTTAATACAGGATGGTAAAAACCAACTGCGTTCAACAAAAATGTGAACGAATATTCCCTGAATGGGTTTCCAAGTTCTACAATGGATCGAAGGATGACCTATGCCATATCACATCTATAATCTAGGTTTAAATTAAGTTTCACAAAAGATAAAACTATCAAAATGGTCTACAGTGACCCTCAATTATCTTTAATTACTTATCTAACTTGTCGTAAATTACAGTGGCTGATGTGGCTTCTCAATAACTATATAACAGAAAAATCATCGCGTTTCAGATTTTTACTTCAAGTGGCAAATGTGAACGCCATGAGCTTTAATTGACGATCGACACTAGTATTACGCAAAAAGGCGTGTAACAGATGAGACTTCGGCAGTTCTGAGTGAAGCTTTATGCGCTGTTATGCGGCATCGCGTGCGTTCATTACCTTGTCGGTGTTCGTCAGGGGGTGGCGAGCAGCACAGCTCCGCTCACCTCGGCGTCTCGGAAGCAACTCTCTCCTAACTTCTCCTTACTACAATTTACCGAAGTTGGTTTGAAAAAACTATCTGTCTGTGTTTTCACCTGACCAATCTGGGTCTCAATGTTAACCTTAAGCTCCTCCTACTAAAATTCTGTCTATCCAATGAGAAACGTTATACTTCTCGTGGTGGGGCAATGTTTTTAAAGTTTGCAGTGTAACAGAGACGCGAAAAAGTCTCACGCTAAAACTTGCAGCTGGTGTGGTCGTTTTTGTGTTATCGTAAGATCTATACTGTTCTTCTGGAGGCCTCTAGCTTTTAACATGGGCTGGGGGTGGTCCTAGCGGTTAGTTGGTGACGTGGGGGTCCGTCCCTTATCGTAGGGCCTTCTAGCTTAACACGGTTCTGCTCTCGGCTCCTGTTCTCGTTTCTCCCCTCGGAACTGCGTCTGTCTCACAGTGGGAAGGTATGACATGCATTTAGGCATTCTTGTGTTAGTCTGTGGTATTCCATTTGCTCTCTCGTTACTCGTATTACTTTGGTTAATTTAATGTCACGATTTTTAATGTCACGATTTATTCGGAGCTATGTGACAAAATAGTGGATTTGCTTATCATGTCAGGGTTTTCATGGAAGGTGTTGGATTTGCCTGACACCTTACAAGTCCAGCAATTGCGTTTTAGTGACTCTGATATTTTAGTAAGACTTCATGTGGACCCTCTGTTAACTTACATTATTCTGATTTGTTACTTTTAGTTGTGGTTAGATTTGGTGATGAGTTAGCGCACGTATTTCGATATGTGTTGACTCCAACTTACTTTTTATTCAGTGACCTTTGCTACGAAGAGGCAGATGAAATTGCGATGTGGAGTCTTTTGTCGCCTTAACTACTATTCTACTTGTGTAAGACTTAAATGAAAATACCATGGAGTCGATGGCATTTAAATCAGTTAATTTTTTCCGGATATGTAGACAATACGTATTTTGTTGAACCTCAAGGATGTGGGAGTTTAAACGGCATTTTAGAACACCTGTATTCAAACCACCCAAATATTCGTTTCACAATGAAGACAGTAAAAGATTGATGCCGTCCCTGCCCTTATGTGTCGATCAGGAGGCAGGCCGATAGTATGGTGAGACATGCTGTTCATAGGAAGCCAACGAACATTGACCTGTATCTTTCGACTGATAGTTGTCGCCGTCTGCCTCAAAGTGACGGGGTACTCTGTACCTTCGTTCATGGGATCCACGTCATCCCAGACCCACAAAGTTTTTCCATTTGAGATTTACTACCTCGAAATCGCCATTTGTCAAATTAGTTATAGAGAAAGGTAGACGCGCGCTACGCTACCGACAAACCGTTAATCGGGTGAGTGTTGGTAGTAACGAGTTGACAACGAAGTCTAGGGCCTTTTCACCTGACGCAAGTAGCATTTTCAACAGTTTTGGTTGTATTCCAAAGATACATGACGCGAAGTTTGGTTTTCGACCATCGTCTAATATGGGGGCCCTTTTAGGAGCTAGAAAGGGTGACCTCGGTTTTCGCAAGACGGGTATCTACCGTATCTCTTGCAGTTGTGAGATCAGCATGACCATGGACGACCCATGTACTGACCATAAACATCACACACACTTACAACAGCCAAGCAAATCTGTTGTTGCAGAACGCGAGTTAACAATGGTCATCGTATGGAATATAACGCGGAGACTGGCATGCACTTGCAGTTACTGGGATAGTAGTATTAATGAAGCCGTTGAAATAAAATAACCAAGTGACCTTAAACGTAGAGATTGTTTAAATTCTGCATGGAATCCTGCTATCTCTCTAGTCGAAAAACAGAGCGGCAGAATTATTGCTCTCTCACTCGTTGATAATTACTACTCACTATCGAAAACTCCTGACGTTGGTCATCTTCGTGTGTTGGCTTAGAATCGGTGCGTATGTGCATGTGTGTGTGTGTGTGTGTGTGTGTGTTTTGTCTGTCGGCATATGCCCCGAATAATGTGGGCTTGAATTTTATTGAACTGTGTTCTTTCCTTTCATTTATGCTCCGAAAACGACAAGGTTCGCACCTATAGAAATAACAGCGGTTGTCGATTATGTCACCCGGTTGCACTGTTTAAACATTTTCTACGCCAGGAGTAACTCAAGTTTCATATATTTGTATCTGGCGTTGTGGACGTAAAAATAACCAGAGACTGAAAGTTTGCCTTCTTTGGAAGTTTGTAGAATCTTACATGACGACGAATAAAGACAATTGCAACAGTGTGGCTAACTGAGAATACATCCTGAGAATTAAAGTACAAAAGTAAGACCAGTCGTCTTTAGCTTATTTGATGAATCAGGAATATGTTTTGGCAACATTGTATTCGACTATGAGTAAACAATACTTTGATGAATACATATTACTAAATAGGGATCACTCAAATCTGTGTTCAACAAAGTTTAACACATCCTTACGATATTAGTATATTTTCATCGTGTGACTCTGTGCAAGTTTCCATTTGTAGTACCTTCTATATATGGATTTCTTCGCTATCGATAATTTGCTATACTAATTCTGAGTTGTTGATAGCAGCAACAGAAATGTCATTAACATTCTCCATTTCCTGGTAACGGTGGTCCAAAGACCTATCTCCATGTCTGTTTATTCATATTTTATCTGTCCACTTCTCTTCCTATCACTTCAGTGCAATAGGGAGAATGATGTTAAATACATCACAGACTTAAAAGTTTCACATATGCCCTGAAAACGTTCACTGTCCAGCTGTGCAATGCGCGTCATTTGTATTATTCGCAGACATGCAACAATTTCCCGTACTAGTCACTTGGTAAATATATTTACTGTAGAGATCGATCTGTACGTGGACCACTAGATATACATTGGAGTCCAAAATAAAATCAACAAATCGAAATTTTGCAAGACTGCGTTTATTTTGCCACAAAACAGTATAATAAAGTCATCGTAAAGTAGAAACAATGTAAAGAACAACTGCAACTTGCATAACGGTAGACAAAAACGTTTTACATTTTTTCCGCCTTAACGGTTTTGCAAACACATTTTAGCAACTGGTTAATGTGCTCAGTATGGAGTGTGACCACCTCTGGCAGCAATACAGGCCTGACGACGACGGGGCATGTTGTGAATGATGTCATAAGTCTAATACTGAGGCAGTAAACCCCATTCTTCCTGCAGCGCTGCTCGCAAGTCTTGGACAGTGGTTGGTGGATGCTAACGTGATGCAACCCATCTCCCTAGTGCATCTCAGACATGCTGTATGTGATTCCAATCGGAAGAGCAAGCAGGCCACGCCATATGTGCACTACCTTCCGTTTCCAAGAAAACATCAACCAGACGTGCGCAATGTGGTTGAGCATTATCGTCCAGCAATACAAAATCTGGGCCCACAGCAGCTCACAACAACCGCATAGAGGTCACAAGATCTCTTCACGTTATCTGACACCAGTTAAACCTTGCGATTTAACTGTAGAACTTCATAAAGAGGTGTTCGAGTGGTCAACATAATCCCTGCCCACACAATTGTGCAGACGGCCGGGGTGGCCGAGCGGTTCTAGGCGCTACAGTCTGGAACCACGCGACCGCTACGGTCGCAGGTTCGAATCCTGCCTTGGGCATGGATGTGTGTGATGTCCTTCGGTTAGTTAAGTTTAAGTAGTTCTAGGGGACTGATGACCTGAGAAGTTGAGTCCCATAGTGCTCAGAGCCATTTGAACCATTTTGAACCATTGTGCATAACTCTCGATATCAGTCTCTTTCCTCAATGGTTGGGTCTCGAAATTGTTTTCCACGTTCCCTCCAGATGCGAATCCGTCGTGAATCACTGTGCGTACCAAATAGAGATCTGTGACAAGAAAACTGGCCCACTGTTAGACTGTCCTGAAGATATGTTGATGGCTCCACTGTGGATGTTTTCTCTTGTGAAGACGCGTCAGAGGTACACATATAGCAGGTCTCCGAAAATAAAAGCCACTCTACCGAAGTCTTCTGTACAAGTTTGCCTCGTTACTACACGTAAAGTGGATTCAGTGAGGTCTGATGCCAGTTGTCGTGCAATACTGAGGTGAGGCTGTCGTGCTCTTACAGCCAGATAACAGTTCTCTCTTTCTGATGTTACACCTGGTCGACCCCGCCCTAGTCTTCAGGATACAGTTTCGATCTCTACAAATCGTTGCCACATTCGAAAAACAACAGAACGGTTCTCGTTAAGCCCTCCGGCCACATCAATTTGCGACTGTCCTGCTTCCATTCTTCTCATGGCCATTCATAGCAGAACTCCTGGTAGGAGTCTTCTCTGTGCCACACTGCACCGTCTATTACTGTGTAAACCGGGATTGTGGACGTGGGACTACCCGGAAAACACTATAGGACGATAGGACGAGGAACTCCATTTGAGAGGTGCCCTGACGTCATCAGTCGCGCGGTTCTCGGTTGACCAAAATGCCATCTTCCATGCAGGACACGATCGTATGGACACCTGTCGACAGTCTGTATCATTATATAGTCAATTAGACACAGGACGGGGAAATAGTTTTTTGTTGCTTTAATTGTCGAGATCATCGGTAAGTCATGGAGAAATAAACATGGAGTTCTGCACCAACATTATCTTCACACCATTTGTACCTCTTCCTGCTGTTGGAGAATGGCTGCCGACTGTTGAGCTGTAAAAGAAGGTCAGTGATGCCTCATTGTAGTTCCTTGCGAGAAATAAGATGATAAACCTGGGCTTGGGGCGATGGACCGAAGGAAAGCTTCTACACAGCGGAGTTTCAAACTGGGCATCGTGTGCAGCGCCACATGTAAGAAGAATTCACTAGTTTTTGTGTTCACTGATACTGCAAATAGGCCTGTGACCCACTTCCATCAGCCACCTCGGATGTATAAGAAACTCTGTCGTCTGAGAAATGTTTAGAGATATAATCTTTATTACTGTAGTAGCAACTTGTGACACTGAATGTAACAGAAACTCCAAATGTAGTCAGAAGAGGTAGAAGGCACCGTATTATAACTCATACGAGCTTTCCCAGTCATTTATTGTTTCCAGCTACAGTGCCATGTTCCCCTCAGTCGGCATCACCTGGTCCCACAATGCTGAGGTCACCACTAAGGTGTCTGCGAAACGGCTTGGCGTGCAATGGCTGCCTCAACGACCCATGCAACGTCCTGTGGTGTGTCGGCCTTGTACGGCAGTGGAGTTGTGGCGACATCAGGACTCCGCCGGAAGCCGACTCAGTGGTCCCCATCGCCGCTTGCCTCAGCACCGGTTGTCGGGAAGCCGCAAGGCGGCCCAGCGGCATGCTTCCGTGCCGGTGTGGCTAAGATCGCGGCGACAACAAGCGCCCGCGATCTGGAAGCTGAATTAGCGGCCCTCGCCCTGGATGTGTCCGGTGCGTGTTGGGAGCCGAGACGACTGCCCATGTAGGGAGCTGTGGAGCGACCCACTGCTGGCTGTCTATGGACCCCGAGTTGGCTTCAGAGAGGGTCGAACCAGCGACCTGCTGTGGACTGGAACGCTGGCGCCCCATCTACTGCTGTATGTATGCAGTGATGTGACACGCCCTGCCATCAAGGAGAGCTGCCACACTTGATTGCTTTGTTAATGAACCGACACCTATTTATATGTGGCTGAGCGCCTCTGTTTTGCTAAACGCGCCGCACCACGTCACGTACTCATAAGACTTAGGTTGTCCAGTGGACCCCTTCTGCCTGTGACTTGCGCCATGCAAACTGCTGCGTGTTCTTTTTCCGGCGGTTCTATGCCCCTGTGGCGTTTATGTTGCTTTGCAACTGCTTGTGAGGGTAACTCACTGTAATTAGGCCCGTACCTGGCTGTAACTTGCGAGCTCAGAAATATTACACCAAAACTGACTTTTCCTATCCCAAACGGTGGGGCTGCTACATTACACCTCATAGCTAGGACTAACAAGCTCCAAAGCACTGGCAGTTTAGATAAGGATCTTAAAGACTGTATCTGATCGCTTGTTGCCATGGGAAGTGACGCGACTTCAGAGAAAATCAACTTCTCCCTCCGCGAAAACTAAAAAAAAACAGTAATTGGCAGTTTTTTTTTCAGCGACGCAGGTTTCTTAACTCTTAACGTGAGTTTGTGCTGTCATGTGGGAGGGGAGATTTAGTGCCTCTAGAGCCCTACGATTGGCTCAAGACGGCGTGAAGGCGGTGTCGTTTGTGCACTTTGCGAGAAAACGGATTCTTTTTCTGATGAGGTGTGAGGCACTCGGGTGCTGGACTTTGGTTTGGTAGAGGACTTCTGGTCGATGCTCTGGCATGTGTGGTTGGTGCTTGGCACTTGTCCTGCGACTGACTTCGCTTGCGAGTATTTCAGACTGGGGAGCCTGTGGTGAAGTTCTTACTGTACCGACAGTGTGACTTCAAACGTCTCGGACTACTCGTTCGCCGAGGGCACACTTATTCGTATTTGGTTTACCAGTCTTGACGTTTGATATCCTTGTTCATTCTGTCGTATAAATGAACCAAATAGGTCCTTGGTATGTCTAGTGAATGGGTGTGTGAAACACTGAAATGTACTGTGAATTCAGTTCTCTGGTTGAGAGTAAATTGCAATCCGTCTGCCTGATCGCTAGATCGTGTGATTTTCGCAATTTTTTCGTGGCCTCGATCAATTCATAGGTGCCGCCTTATGTCTCACCTCCGCTGCACCCATCTCGCCAGCTGCAAGTTACATCACCGCACGAAGTAAACAGAGTAACGTACTGCTGCTCCGGCATTGTCAGGGCGTACAGATCTCAACCCCCACTTGTTCTCAGCTGCAGCTATGTAGTGAAACCATAGTAGATTTAATCAGTCAGAGTCTTCTCAGCGTCAGATCAGTTCAAATTGCGTTATTTACATTTTTAGGGCCACAGTACTTGACTCACTTCTGCCACCCAGGACCGTTGTCCATTGTGGTCTTAAACCACCTGATAGTTGATTATGTCACTCATTCAATAACTTGTTTCGCGTTATTTATGTCTGTCTCTGTTTTGGGAAAATAAATGTTGTTAGTAAACTAAATTTTGGATACATTCTCAATCATTTTATATAGTCCCAACAGGGTAAATTTTCAAGTTGCCTGGTCTTCTAGGGTACAAACGGCATGCGTTTGTAATGAAAATGTCTTGCTGGGATGGTAAACGCTGTTTTCGGCCTATCTTCACTCGCCTCGTCCGATTGCTGTTATACACTCCTGAGTTCCATAGTTGTAAAGAATTGATCTAGATTATCCAAAGTTTCCGTGATGTTTGGAATTGGATAAGCATCCGAAATGATTCGCGCGTTTAGATATCTGTAGTCACAGCAAAATCTGTATTTCCGTGTCCTGTCCGCCAACTCTTTTGGCACGATGACAACATTTGCATTCCAAAGGCTTCACTCGCTTCTATGATACCTTCCTATAGCTGTTGTTCAATAACTCTTCTACCATTGGTTGCAGCTGCTCTGCGGTACGGTATGACATTTTATAAATTGGAGCACTATCTCCGTTCGTATGTGATGCTGCGTCAGTGGGGTTATTGGTGACATAAATCACTAAACCACAAAAACAAGTTCTCCATAGCCATTCGATCATTGCCCTACAGATGATCAGTTTCCCCTCCTAACACATCCTTATCGACTGTTTGCCTGTGGCTTTCCTCTATCCTCCTCTTCCAAGACTTCCAGAGTCGCTATTATTACATCCTTTAACAGAGCCACCTCCCACATGTGTTGAAAAAGATCCATCTTAGTGTGATGTTTGTCGAGAAAGACTAGCCCAAATATGGTTCGCCTACGCATGGAAACACTGCCAAGAGTTCGTTGAACTTAGTTCTCTCGACTGAAACAGTTATTCGCAACTAATCAGTTATCATCTTTTCCCCGGTCGCATGCGCTAAACTCCTGCTGATAAAACAATGCTTAAGAGCAGATCAACTACATATAATCTTTCCCTCGGCAGATGGGTGTCTACTGAAACCTCTACTGTCTTTCCCGTACCTGTTGCTATTTTATCCTGCTGATCGATCTTTAATGAAAAAGTACGCAATTTAGTTGACCTCACCTCCTTGATAGGTGAACTTTGCGGTATTGTTGGAGTTACAACTGTTTCTCACAGTTGAAACAAAGTCTCACTGAGTTCCACTGTGCGTTGCAAAAGATCGATCTTGGCGTGATGTATGTCGATGAAGACTAGCCCTCGAGTCACTGAATAGGGTTCGCCTACGTATGGCAACACCTTCATGCGTTCGCTGAACCCAGTTTTCTCGACTGAAAACCCTAGTACTGCCGTACCCAATGATTCCATCCTATTATCACCAATCCAACGTAACCTATTCCGTGGTGGCCCCAGTCTCCTCTTTCCCACGGGGTCCAGACTGATAACGGACACATTCGTACCCGTGTCCACCAAAAATCTGTTTCCTACAACCCACTAAGCCCAGCAAGCTACAATCCGTCTGTCCACTAACTTGTACCGTGTTACTGTCGACTCGGGCTGCATTCCGACGGTTGAAGCTATCCTGTTTGCATTTAACGGATGCTTCCCACTATGCCACACGCTTAGCACCCTAGCTGCTGACACCGCTTCCTTGCATGCCCCTTCCGACCACGTCTAAGGCACTTCGGAAGCTCTCATGTAATGGTCCACTCGCTGCTTTGTGGCCATATCAGTGTTCTCTTTAAGTGTTGCGATCACAGAGGTTGACTCCAAGTCTTCTGGGTTCTCCATCCGTACACTCCCTGACATTTCAACTGGTACACCACCCAATAAAGAACATTCACAGTGTCCTATTAGCTTCTGCTATCTTGGTCTGTAAATATGTCTTTGCGTTTAGCTTAGAGATTCTATCCGACAACGCTTCCACAGACTCATTGCGCTGCATCGATAATGTAATTAATTTCTCCCGAAGAAATTGCGCTACGTTCTGCTTTTGGTATCGCTGGCCCACTCCTGTAACATACGTGCTTTACTCAGTGTCTCGAGGTAGACAACATATGCTTTGGCGTCTCACGCCAAAGGCATATTTGCAACATGCAGGGTTACTTCATCTGACCATCCACGTGCTTCCGGAACATTCCTAGTATCCTTAAAGAAAATTGTCACGTCCACCGCTGCCTTTCTAGAGACGGTATTAATCAGTGCAACCACTGTCGGGTCATATGGAATAGAAGGCACTCTCAGTGCAGACTTACTTTCCCAAAACTCTGATAGCGACTGATCACGACAATACTTATTTCTCTCCTCCATGCTCTCCGTCTGCTCTGTTAACGCTTGCACGTGTTTTGTTAAAGCAGAAACTGCATGTGTGGTAGTGACCAGTGTTTCCAGAATTTTGCATACTCATCTTCCGTCTTAATGCAACCGATGTTTTTAAACAAAAGAAAACACCATCTCCCATTTTAACTCTACAAAAAATTGTGAACACTAATTAATTCCTCCGGCGAATCACTACCCATCTAAACTCAGTACAACTATAAGACAGATGACCAGTATGCTTACATACAGAACAAACATACGCTACAGCTCTGGTACATGGTAATTCGTACCCAGGCAAATTTCAAATTGGACGTCCCACTGACACTAAATTATCCCGTTCAACATTACCTCTAAACAAAGATAAGTCCACGCGTTCCTGTCACTTCACAGAAGAAACTCTAAACATCTTCTACCCTGGCTCACACAACTGACTTGACAAGAGCAAACGTAAAATATAATATAAAGAACGCATCACATTGTGCCATTACCTCAGTCATCACTCACCAAAACAACTCTCTGACTAAAACGCGGTGTCTGACGAGGACGGACACTTTCTCATGCAACGTATTGCGTTGGAAATCGGAACGAGTACTTCCTGACACCGAAATGTAACAATCCCCTGAGCTCAGCGGTTATAATATGTCAGAACGACCGAGAGGTATAGTTTCGGAGAGAGGGAGAGCGTGCAGAGAAACACAGACAAGAGTATCACTGACTTTATTACGTCTGAGGTATACAGTCGGCCTAGCGCTGCACTAGGTGATGGCACCACGCAAAGTGCATCGGTCAGCGCCAACGCGACTGCCGGAATCTGCAGCGTGGACCTCCGGCTGCCCAGCCTTGCGGACTCTGCGATACTGCTCGCACCACGTTTAAGTGGCCGCCACGTACGTACGTTAACTGCGTCCATGGCTCGAAACACCGCAGACTGTTCTCTAGAGCATTCTAGACTTCTTAACCCCATGTGGAGCACCGAAGGGAAGCAACCGACCGCCGTCGCTGTAGTGAGCCTTGGTACCTGCAGCAGTCCGCCCAGGGCAACTCGTTCAGTGCCAGCAGACTGCTCTGCACCCTGGAGGCCGCGAGTTCGTGTCCCGGCCCCGCCTTTGCGGACGGTATGTTACAGTCTGCTGGACGACGCCACCCAGAGAGCAGAGGCTAGCAGTCCTCTCGCTCCTCATGCCGATGCAGCTCCAAGATGGGGCGCGCTCCGACACAGCGATAACGCGACCGTGCAGTGGTGGTTGGAGGTAGCATTTGCTGACCGGTTGGACGCCGATATCAATCACCAAAAGGTCGTCGGGTTTGCCCGGCAACTTAAGCAATCATTATTCTTTCCATTTCAAGGTGCGAATAAAATGTCTATACGACTGACCGCTTTCAGCCTCCGTTCTCGCTTATTTATACATCTTATCCAAAGGCCTCTGACGTAGTTCCTCCGGAGAGGAAAAGTAGAGTGCTCTTTGATAATTTCGACGTCAGCTTTTCTCAGCCCGCTTCAGCCCCTGCACACAGGTCACTATGCGCAGTTGCAACTGTAACATATGGGTTCCTCACACGTCGGCGCCCTGTGCCCTGTGCTGCCCTGATTACTTGTCATTTGTATATAGTACCCGCCGGGCCATGCCTGGCAAGGGGTGTCGTAAACCAGTCTCGCAGAATCGTTTGCAAAATATCAACATCGCCCAAGCCTGCCATTCTATGTGGCAGTCGGTCCCATTACTGTCTTCCAGTCACAGCAGTGCGCAATTTGCAAGAATACCTCAAATCCACACTCGCACTTACTCGTGGCGCAGCAGTAAGATCTACTCGTAAGACCTCGTTCACATAATATGTACACCTAAATCCGATAGCAGAATGTTGTACGAATGTCGATAGAGAATGCATTTCTGTACTTCATCCTAAAAAGATGAAACGAAAACATATTACAACTCTTGCAGAAGATACTGATGTGACTTCCCTCTTCGTACACTGAATAGTTTCCTTGTTTTTGAGTTGAATGAAATATTATGGTCATGGGTACGTCCTGTGCGTTAGGTGGCAACTCTGCTACGTGTCTTCAGATATTCCTAATGAAGTGCCAGTGCTGAAGTAAATCTGAAGAGACTATAGGTGGTTTACTGACCTGCGAGAGTACGAAAAACTATAGCCCCAGTGCAGTTGTGTTATTCTTCATTGATTGCGGTTGCATACATCGAAACTTGTCAAGCTGTTTCTTTGAATAGTTAATCGTCACCGGTCACTTGTATGTTCTCCCAATGAAGTAGAAAGAAGACGGTGGTATTATCATCAATGGATAGAAATTTTTTGTTGTAAATGAGGGTAGACCATCAGTAATAGCTGAAAAAGTCTTTCCCTTCGACAGAGCTGTGGCGACACAGCGACTGCTTATCGTCTCTCTCTGTAATATCGATATTGCTGCCCTGAGCAGCAGTCAACAGTAACGTCTTTCACTCTGAGTTCAGTTCGCTCTATGGTTGGTTGGTTGTTTGAGGGAGGAAACCAGACAGCGAGGTCATCGGTCTCATCGGATTAGGGAAGGACGGGGAAGGAAGTCGGCCGTGCCCTTTCAAAGGAACCATCTCGGCATTTGCCTGGAGCGATTTAGGGAAATCACGGAAAACCTAAATCAGAATGGCCGGACGCGTTCGCTCTATGCCTCTGACGTCAGTGTCATGGTGTATTGCCTACTCTGCTAATAAAGTATGGAGTAGTCTACTGAGTACCGGTGCATATTATTCCGTACAGGCTCTATCAGTACCGCACTTCATAAAGAGCGAAATGATCAGGGAACGCTGGGTCAAAGATAGAAGTCAACAAGTAAGACATGAAATGCTGGCTCAATCCTAATTTCTTTCCATTAGTGTCCATCTTTAGGAGAGGTGGTTGCAGTTGTGAAGACAATCGTTATAATTACTTTAGCATACGACCACTAGTGTTAGGACTATATTGCTCAGCAAAGCGTTTCGAGAGTATAGTTCGGAAGAGATAAAGGAAGTATCTTGGACAAGGAAACTTTGAGTGGTCTTATTTGAGGAAAGCAGGTCCAACACATTAACGGTGAACTATCATGTAATCAGACCCTAGCGTTCACCTATGGGAAGCAAAGGTTAGTAGCCGTGTGGTAACATGGATAAGTGGAGCAGCGAATTTGATGTTGCAAATTTGTAAAGCAAGAGAGAACTTCATATCCGAATAACTTTATTTGTTTTTTTTCCCCTAGCTTTTTGTGTGTGCCATTTAGGGCATTTATGTGTAGGGTTAACACAGACAGCCCGAAACGCATTTCTAAGGAATATGTTCCTAATATCAGTGGCTATGTGCTAAAGTAATTGTAACGATTATCTTTAAAACTCCTAACCTCGACTACAGACTCATGTTAATTAGACAAGAACATCGATATCGAAATGAAGTACTGAGACAATACGCCCAATAGTGAAGAAGAGCAAAATGAGAACAGACGGCAGTTGACAAAGGGTGATATTAACGCTACAGACTTTCTGTTTACATTGATATATCAATGGTTCAAATGGTTCAAAGGGCTCTGAGCACTATGGGACTTAACAGCTGTGCTCATCAGTCCTCTATAACTTAGAACTACTTAAACCTAACTAACCTAAGGACATCACACACATCCATGCCCGAGGCAGGATTCGAACCTGCGACCGTAGCAGTCGCGCGGTTCCGGACTGCGCGCCTAGATATATCAATCATGAAAAGTGTAGACCAGAATGAGTAACGTATATGTGGTGACCGAGCAACAGCTGGCGGTGCAGTCGTTTCCGGGAAATCCCCTAGTGTTAAATATGAGTACATCGCATGCCTAAGCTTTAGCTGATTGCATGCTAACATGACGACATTCTGTGTGTGTGTAGAGCTAAATTAGAGTTTCAATGAAGAACACAAAAAAACACTGAAAGTGAGTAAAAAGTACAATATAGTTTTCACCAACAATGTAATACAAAAATTAGTTACGTTAACTTTAAATATGTTGTTCACAATAAAATTATTTGTGACTATTAACTTTTCACTAAACAAAAAAAATATCTTAATGAAAGGTGTGGCAAGGAAAGCGTCTGCCCCAATTACAGTCAAAGATTAGTTTCTGCATAAAAAGAGTAATAACTTTTTTTTATACATGTTAGTAAGACATTGTAGTAAAATGACGCTGTACAGTTGTCATTTGACTACAGCGCGCATAACGTATTAAACAGCGAATTTAAGTAGTTTCCTGCAGTTTCAACTCATAGTGAGAAAAGTAGCCCATAAGAGACAGTTCAACGTAGGTGTAGAGTTAATCTGTTAAGCTGTATGATAATGCAGTGCAAAGGTGGTGCAGAGATCTGACTGATGTGCTTAATGTAGAGTAGGTTTAAAAACTATAAATTTAAATTGGTACTCTAGTAATTAAACACTGATATAATTCTAGTAGTGATTAAATGATCAAGTTGTGTGGGAGAAAGCAGTGCAGGTTCGTGGTCATTTGTCAATGATGGTTGTGAGGTTTATGAACCGCTGACTTTGTTTTTTAATCAGTCTTCTGACTGATTTAATGCGCCACGAGTTGCTCTCCTGCGCCAAAATCTTCGTCTCATAGCAGCACTTGCAACCTAAGTCCTCCATTATTTGCTAGATGTATTCAAATCTCTCTTCCTCTGCCATTTTTACCCTTACAGTTACTTTAGTACCATGGAAGTTTTTCCTTGATGTCTTAACACATGTTCCTGTCCTTTCTTCTTGTCAATGTTTTCCACATATTCCTTTCTTCTCCGATTCTGTATAGAACCTAGCCGATCCCTACCTTGTCTGTCCTACTAATTTAAACATTCCTCTGTAGCACCACATGTCAGATGCTTCCATTTTCCTCTGCTCCGGTTTTCCCACAGTCCATGTTTCACTGCCATGCAGTGCTGCTCTTCAATCGTACATTTTCAGGAATTTCTTCCTCAAGTTAAAGCCTATGTTAGACACCAGTAAATTTCTCTTGACCTGGAATGACTTTTTTGCCAGTTCCGGCATGCTTTTGACGGCCACCTTCCTTCGACCGTCATGGGTTATTTTGCTGCCTAGCTAGTACTTCCTAAAGATCAATCCTGATGTTATGTTTCTCGCTGTTATCATTTCTGCTACTTCTCATAACTTTCGTCTTTCTTCGATTTCCTGTCAGTCCGTATTCTGTACTCATTAGGCAGCTCATTCCATTCAGCAGAGACTGTAATTCTTCTTCACTTTCACTGAGAGTAGAAACGACATCAACAAATCTTATCATCGATATCCTTTCACCTTGAATTTTAATTCCACTCTTTAACTTTTGTTTTATTTACGTAATTGCTTCTTAGACTCACAGGCTGAACAACAGGTGCGCTGTCGTTATCGTGTGTAACATGGTCGGTAGTTTCGACGTAGTCAATCTTCACACAACAGTGTCCATTTCTGAAGAGGCGTTTATTCGTTGAGTTAGCTTGAATAAGTGTTGCTGATCTTTATGTTAGATTGTGAGAACCAGTAACTGTGGGGAATTAATAGATATTAGCATATCTGCGCAAACGTGGAACACTGCATATGTAGGAACTGTTCGCTTACGCTGCTTTAAAACACACTTTATTAATTCTGAATACTAGCCTCTTTAAAGCCAGCTATAGAGAGAACTAGTTTTGACTGGAATAAAACTGAAAGTGATTACGAAACTTTGTCGGGATTCATCCTTCCGCAAACTGACCATGCTTAACGTTTTGCAGTCATTCGTTCGTAGGCTGACACATTAATAGCTGACTTAGTATAGGGCTCAAGGCAACAGTGTACAAGCAAGCCCCTGTGCGTACGAGCTTCCTACCAGGTAGTGGTCTTACTACAGGGCCGTTTGTTAGCTGCGTTTGGCACAAGATCTTCAAGGGCGCTGACTTGAACAACTGCGTATGTGGTGGAAGATAGGTTTCCGATATGTACCAAGTATACCTGCTTGTCATAGCTGTCACTCACGCTGAATGAAAGAGCAAATGCGTACTGTAGCGTGTAAAGCATCGATAATTCCCAGGAACGACACGTGGCGAAAAGCGCATGTGGGCGGTCGTACAAGGCCGCAACCTAACCAGTGGTCGAGCAGGATTTGATATGCAAACAGTCAGCTGACAAATTCAGTACCCTGTACCAAATTTACCTGTTTGGCATAGCTGTCAGTCGCGTTGAATGAAAGAGCAAATGCGTACTTTAGACTGTAACGCATCGACCCTTCCCAGGAAAGACACGTCGCGAGAAGCGCATGTGGGCGGTCGCACAGGGCCGCTACCTAACCAATGGTCGTGCGGGATTTGATACGCAAACAGTCAGCTGACAAATTCAGTACCCTGTAGCAAGTTTACCTCTTTTTGTCATAGCTGTCAGTCACGTAGAACTAAAGAGAAAATGGGTACTGTAGCGTATAACGCATCGATCCTTCCCAGGAAAGACACGTGGCAAAAAGCGCATGTGGCCGGTCGTACAAGGCCGCTAAGTAACCAATGGTCGTGCAGGATTTGATACGCAAACAGTCAGCTGACAAATTCAGTACCCTGTAGAAAGTTTACCTCTCTTCGTTATAGCTGTCAGTCACGTTGAATAAAAGAGAAAATGCATACTGTAGCGTATAACGCATCGATCCTTCCCAGGAAAGACACGTGGTGAGAAGCACATGTGTGCGTTCATACAAGGCCGCTAGCTAACCAATGGTCGTGCAGGATTTCATACGCAAACAGTCAGCTGACAAATTCAGTACGCTGTACCAAGTTTACCTGCTTGTCTTAGCTGTCAGTCACGTTGAATAAAAGAGAAAATGCATACTGTTGCGTATAACGCATCGATCCTTTCCAGGAGAGACACGTGGTGAGAAGCACATGTGTGCGTTCATACAAGGCCGCTAGCTAACCAATGGTCGTGCGGGATTTGATATGCGAAAAGTCAGCTGACAAATTCAGTACCCTGTACCAAGTTTAAGTATTTTGGTCATAGCTGTCAGTCACGTAGAACTAAAGAGAAAATGGGTACTGTAGCGTATATCGCATCGATCCTTCCCAGGAAAGACACGTGGCAAAAAGCGCATGTGGCCGGTCGTACAAGGCCGCTAACTAACCAATGGTCGTGCGGGATTTGATACGCAAACAGTCAGCTGACAAATTCAGTACCCTGTAGCAAGTTTACCTCTCTTCGTCATAGCTGTCAGTCACGTTGAATAAAAGAGAAAATGCATACTGTAGCGTATAACGCATCGATCCTTCCCAGGAAAGACACGTGGCGAGAAGCACATGTGTGCGTTCATACAAGGCCGCTAGCTAACCAATGGTCGTGCGGGATTTGATATGCAAACAGTCAGCTGACAAATTCAGTACCCTGTAGCAAGTTTACCTCTCTTCGTCATTGCTGTCAGTCACGTTGAATAAAAGAGAAAATGCATACTGTAGCGTATAACGCATCGATCATCCCAGGAAAGACACGTGGCGAGAAGCACATGTGTGTGTTCATACAAGGCCGCTAGCTAACCAATGGTCGTGCGGGATTTGATATGCAAACAGTCAGTTGACAAATTCAGTACCCTGTAGCAAGTTTACCTCTCTTCGTCATACCTGTCAGTCACGTTAAATAAAAGAGAAAATGCATACTGCAGCGTATAACGCATCGATCATCCCAGGTAAGACACGTGGCGAGAAGCACATGTGTGCGTTCATACAAGGCCGCTAGCTAACCAATGGTCGTGCGGGATTTGATATGCAAACAGTCAGCTGACAAATTCAGTACCCTGTAGCAAGTTTACCTCTCTTCGTCATAGCTGTCAGTCACGTAGAACTAAAGAGAAAATGGGTACTGTAGCGTATATCGCATCGATCCTTCCCAGGAAAGACACGTGGCAAGAAGCGCGTGTGGCCGGTCGTACAAGGCCGCTAACTAACCAATGGTCGTGCGGGATTTATTACGCAAACAGTCAGCTGACAAATTCGGTACCCTGTAGCAAGTTTACCTCTCTTCGTCATAGCTGTCAGTCACGTTGAATAAAAGAGAAAATGCATACTGTAGCGTATAACGCATCGATCCTTCCAGGAAAGACACGTGGCGAGAAGCACATGTGGGCGGCGCACAATGCCGCTAAGTAACCAATGGTCGTGAGGGATTTGTTATGCAAACAGTCAGCTGACAAATTCAGTACCCTGTACCAAGTTTACCTGCTTGTCTTAGCTGTCAGTCACGTTGAATGAAAGAGCAAATGCGTACTGTAGCGTATAACGCATCGATCCTTTCCAGGAAAGACACGTGGTGAGAAGCACATGTGTGCGTTCATACAAGGCCGCTAGCTAACCAATGGTCGTGCGGGATTTGATATGTGAAAAGTCAGCTGACAAATTCAGTACCCTGTACCAAGTTTACCTCTTTTTGTCATAGCTGTCAGTCACGTAGAACTAAAGAGAAAATGGGTACTGTAGCGTATATCGCATCGATCCTTCCCAGGAAAGACACGTGGCAAAAAGCGCATGTGGCCGGTCGTACAAGGCCGCTAACTAACCAATGGTCGTGCGGGATTTGATATGCAAACAGTCAGCTGACAAATTCAGTACCCTGTAGCAAGTTTACCTCTCTTCGTCATAGCTGTCAGTCACGTAGAACTAAAGAGAAAATGGGTACTGTAGCGTATATCGCATCGATCCTTCCCAGGAAAGACACGTGGCAAAAAGCGCATGTGGCCGGTCGCACAGGGCCGCTAACTAACCAATGGTCGTGCGGGATTTATTACGCAAACAGTCAGCTGACAAATTCAGTACCCTGTACCAAGTTTACCTCTCTTCGTCATACCTGTCAGTCACGTTGAATAAAAGAGAAAATGCATACTGTAGCGTATAACGCATCGATCATCCCAGGAAAGACACGTGGCGAGAAGCACATGTGTGCGTTCATACAAGGCCGCTAGCTAACCAATGGTAGTGCGGGATTTGATATGTAAACAGTCAGCTGACAAATTCAGTACCCTGTAGCAAGTTTACCTCTCTTCGTCATAGCTGTCAGTCACGTTGAATAAAAGAGAAAATGCATACTGTAGCGTATAACGCATCGATCCTTCCCAGGAAAAACACGTGGTGAGAAGCACGTGTGTGCGTTCATACAAGGCCGCTAGCTAACTAATGGTCGTGCAGGATTTGATACGCAAACAGTCAGCTGACAAATTCAGTACCCTGTACCAAGTTTACCTGCTTGTCTTAGCTGTCAGTCACGTTGAATGAAAGAGCAAATGCGTACTGTAGCGTATAACGCATCGATCCTTTCCAGGAAAGACACGTGGTGAGAAGCACATGTGTGCGTTCATACAAGGCCGCTAGCTAACCAATGGTCGTGCGGGATTTGATATGCGAAAAGTCAGCTGACAAATTCAGTACCCTGTACCAAGTTTAAGTATTTTGGTCATAGCTGTCAGTCACGTAGAACTAAAGAGAAAATGGGTACTGTAGCGTATATCGCATCGATCCTTCCCAGGAAAGACACGTGGCAAAAAGCGCATGTGGCCGGTCGTACAAGGCCGCTAACTAACCAATGGTCGTGCGGGATTTGATATGCAAACAGTCAGCTGACAAATTCAGTACCCTGTAGCCAGTTTACCTCTCTTCGTCATAGCTGTCAGTCACGTAGAACTAAAGAGAAAATGGGTACTGTAGCGTATATCGCATCGATCCTTCCCAGGAAAGACACGTGGCAAAAAGCGCATGTGGCCGGTCGTACAAGGCCGCTAACTAACCAATGGTCGTGTGGGATTTATTGCGCAAACAGTCAGCTAACAAATTCAGTACCCTGTACCAAGTTTACCTCTCTTCGTCATAGCTGTCAGTCATGTTGAATAAAAGAGAAAATGCATACTGTAGCGTATAACGCATCGATCATCCCAGGAAAGACACGTGGCGAGAAGCACATGTGTGCGTTCATACAAGGCCGCTAGCTAACCAATGGTCGTCCGGGATTTGATATGCAAACAGTCAGCTGACAAATTCAGTACCCTGTAGCAAGTTTACCTCTCTTCGTCATAGCTGTCAGTCACGTTGAATAAAAGAGAAAATGCATACTGTAGCGTATTACGCATCGATCCTTCCCAGGAAAGACAGGTGGTGTGAAGCACATGTGTGCGTTCATACAAGGCCGCTAGCTAACCAATGGTCGTGCGGGATTTGATATGCAAACAGTCAGCTGACAAATTCAGTACCCTGTAGCAAGTTTACCTCTCTCCGTCATAGCTGTCAGTTACGTAGAACTAAAGAGAAAATGGGTACTGTAGCGTATATCGCATCGATCCTTCCCAGGAAAGACACGTGGCAAAAAGCGCATGTGGCCGGTCGTACAAGGCCGCTAACTAACCAATGGTCGTGCGGGATTTATTACGCAAACAGTCAGCTGACAAATTCAGTACCCTGTACCAAGTTTACCTCTCTTCGTCATAGCTGTCAGTCACGTTGAATAAAAGAGAAAATGCATACTGTAGCGTATAACGCATCGATCATCCCAGGAAAGACACGTGGCGAGAAGCACATGTGTGCGTTCATACAAGGCCCCTAGCTAACCAATGGTCGTGCGGGATTTGATATGCAAACAGTAAGCTGACAAATTCAGTACCCTGTAGCAAGTTTACCTCTCTTCGTCATAGCTGTCAGTCACGTTGAATAAAAGAGAAAATGCATACTGTAGCGTATAACGCATCGATCATCCCAGGAAAGACACGTGGCGAGAAGCACATGTGTGCGTTCATACAAGGCCGCTAGCTAACCAACGGTCGTGCGGGATTTGATATGCAAACAGTCAGCTGACAAATTCAGTACCCTGTAGCAAGTTTACCTCTCTTCGTCATAGCTGTCAGTCACGTAGAACTAAAGAGAAAATGGGTACTATAGCGTATATCGCATCGATCCTTCCCAGGAAAGACACGCGGCAAAAAGCGCATGTGGCTGGTCGTACAAGGCCGCTAACTAACCAATGGTCGTGCGGGATTTATTACGCAAACAGTCAGCTGACAAATTCAGTACCCTGTACCAAGTTTACCTCTCTTCGTCATACCTGTCAGTCACGTTGAATAAAAGAGAAAATGCATACTGTAGCGTATAACGCATCGATCATCCCAAGAAAGACACGTGGCGAGAAGCACATGTGTGCGTTCATACAAGGCCGCTAGCTAACCAATGGTCGTGCGGGATTTGATATGCAAACAGTCAGCTGACAAATTCAGTACCCTGTAGCAAGTTTACCTCTCTTCGTCATTGCTGTCAGTCACGTTGAATAAAAGAGAAAATGCATACTGTAGCGTATAACGCATCGATCATCCCAGGAAAGACACGTGGCGAGAAGCACATGTGTGTGTTCATACAAGGCCGCTAGCTAACCAATGGTCGTGCGGGATTTGATATGCAAACAGTCAGTTGACAAATTCAGTACCCTGTAGCAAGTTTACCTCTCTTCGTCATACCTGTCAGTCACGTTAAATAAAAGAGAAAATGCATACTGCAGCGTATAACGCATCGATCATCCCAGGTAAGACACGTGGCGAGAAGCACATGTGTGCGTTCATACAAGGCCGCTAGCTAACCAATGGTCGTGCGGGATTTGATATGCAAACAGTCAGCTGACAAATTCAGTACCCTGTAGCAAGTTTACCTCTCTTCGTCATAGCTGTCAGTCACGTAGAACTAAAGAGAAAATGGGTACTGTAGCGTATATCGCATCGATCCTTCCCAGGAAAGACACGTGGCAAGAAGCGCGTGTGGCCGGTCGTACAAGGCCGCTAACTAACCAATGGTCGTGCGGGATTTGATATGCAAACAGTCAGCTGACAAATTCAGTACCCTGTAGCCAGTTTACCTCTCTTCGTCATAGCTGTCAGTCACGTAGAACTAAAGAGAAAATGGGTACTGTAGCGTATATCGCATCGATCCTTCCCAGGAAAGACACGTGGCAAAAAGCGCATGTGGCCGGTCGTACAAGGCCGCTAACTAACCAATGGTCGTGTGGGATTTATTGCGCAAACAGTCAGCTAACAAATTCAGTACCCTGTACCAAGTTTACCTCTCTTCGTCATAGCTGTCAGTCACGTTGAATAAAAGAGAAAATGCATACTGTAGCGTATAACGCATCGATCATCCCAGGAAAGACACGTGGCGAGAAGCACATGTGTGCGTTCATACAAGGCCGCTAGCTAACCAATGGTCGTCCGGAATTTGATATGCAAACAGTCAGCTGACAAATTCAGTACCCTGTAGCAAGTTTACCTCTCTTCGTCATAGCTGTCAGTCACGTTGAATATAAGAGAAAATGCATACTGTAGCGTATAACGCATCGATCCTTCCCAGGAAAGACAGGTGGTGTGAAGCACATGTGTGCGTTCATACAAGGCCGCTAGCTAACCAATGGTCGTGCGGGATTTGATATGCAAACAGTCAGCTGACAAATTAAGTACCGTGTAGCAAGTTTACCTCTCTCCGTCATAGCTGTCAGTTACGTAGAACTAAAGAGAAAATGGGTACTGTAGCGTATATCGCATCGATCCTTCCCAGGAAAGACACGTGGCAAAAAGCGCATGTGGCCGGTCGTACAAGGCCGCTAACTAACCAATGGTCGTGCGGGATTTATTACGCAAACAGTCAGCTGACAAATTCAGTACCTTGTACCAAGTTTACCTCTCTTCGTCATAGCTGTCAGTCACGTTGAATAAAAGAGAAAATGCATACTGTAGCGTATAACGCATCGGTCATCCCAGGAAAGACACGTGGCGAGAAGCACATGTGTGCGTTCATACAAGGCCCCTAGCTAACCAATGGTCGTGCGGGATTTGATATGCAAACAGTAAGCTGACAAATTCAGTACCCTGTAGCAAGTTTACCTCTCTTCGTCATAGCTGTCAGTCACGTTGAATAAAAGAGAAAATGCATACTGTAGCGTATAACGCATCGATCATCCCAGGAAAGACACGTGGCGAGAAGCACATGTGTGCGTTCATACAAGGCCGCTAGCTAACCAATGGTCGTGCGGGATTTGATATGCAAACAGTCAGCTGACAAATTCAGTACCCTGTAGCAAGTTTACCTCTCTTCGTCATAGCTGTCAGTCACGTAGAACTAAAGAGAAAATGGGTACTGTAGCGTATATCGCATCGATCCTTCCCAGGAAAGACACACGGCAAAAAGCGCATGTGGCTGGTCGTACAAGGCCGCTAACTAACCAATGGTCGTGCGGGATTTATTACGCAAACAGTCAGCTGACAAATTCAGTACCCTGTACCAAGTTTACCTCTCTTCGTCATACCTGTCAGTCACGTTGAATAAAAGAGAAAATGCATACTGTAGCGTATAACGCATCGATCATCCCAAGAAAGACAAGTGGCGAGAAGCACATGTGTGCGTTCATACAAGGCCGCTAGCTAACCAATGGTCGTGCGGGATTTGATATGCAAACAGTCAGCTGACAAATTCAGTACCCTGTACCAAATTTACTTGTTTGGCATAGCTGTCAGTCGCGTTGAATGAAAGAGCAAATGCGTACTTTAGACTGTAACGCATCGACCCTTCCCAGGAAAGACACGTCGCGAGAAGCGCATGTGGGCGGTCGCACAGGGCCGCTACCTAACCAATGGTCGTGCGGGATTTGATACGCAAACAGTCAGCTGACAAATTCAGTACCCTGTAGCAAGTTTACCTCTTTTTGTCATAGCTGTCAGTCACGTAGAACTAAAGAGAAAATGGGTACTGTAGCGTATATCGCATCGATCCTTCCCAGGAAAGACACGTGGCAAAAAGCGCATGTGGCCGGTCGTACAAGGCCGCTAACTAACCAATGGTCGTGCGGGATTTGATATGCAAACAGTCAGCTGACAAATTCAGTACCCTGTAGCAAGTTTACCTCTCTTCGTCATAGCTGTCAGTCACGTAGAACTAAAGAGAAAATGGGTACTGCAGCGTATATCGCATCGATCCTTCCCAGGAAAGACACATGGCAAAAAGCGCATGTGGCCGGTCGTACAAGGCCGCTAACTAACCAATGGTCGTGCGGGATTTGATATGCAAACAGTCAGCTGACAAATTGAGTACCCTGTACCAAGTTTACCTCTCTTCGTCATAGCTGTCAGTCACGTTGAATAAAAGAGAAAATGCATACTGTAGCGTATAACACATCGATCCTTCCCAAGAAAGACACGTGGTGAGAAGCACATGTGTGCGTTCATACAAGGCCGCTAGCTAACCAATGGTCGTGCGGGATTTGATATGCAAACAGTCAGCTGACAAATTCAGTACCCTGTAGCAAGTTTACCTCTCTTCGTCATAGCTGTCAGTCACGTTGAATAAAAGAGAAAATGCATACTGTAGCGTATAACGCATCGATCCTTCCCAGGAAAGACACGTGGTGAGAAGCACGTGTGTGCATTCATACAAGGCCGCTAGCTAACCAATGGTCGTGCGGGATTTGATATGCAAACAGTCAGCTGACAAATTCAGTACCCTGTACCAAGTTTACCTCTTTTTGTCATAGCTGTCAGTCACGTAGAACTAAAGAGAAAATGGGTACTGTAGCGTATATCGCATCGATCCTTCCCAGGAAGGACACGTGGCAAATAGCGCATGTGGCCGGTCGTACAAGGCCGCTAACTAACCAATGGTCATGCGGGATTTATTACGCAAACAGTCTGCTGACAAATTCAGTACCCTGTAGCAAGTTTACCTCTCTTCGTCATAGCTGTCAGTCACGTTGAATAAAAGAGAAAATGCATACTGTAGCGTATAACGCATCGATCCTTCCCAGGAAAGACACGTGGCGAGAAGCACATGTGGGCGGCGCACAATGCCGCTAAGTAACCAATGGTCGTGAGGGATTTGTTATGCAAACAGTCAGCTGACAAATTCAGTACCCTGTACCAAGTTTACCTGCTTGTCTTAGCTGTCAGTCACGTTGAATGAAAGAGCAAATGCGTACTGTAGCGTATAACGCATCGATCCTTTCCAGGAAAGACACGTGGTGAGAAGCACATGTGTGCGTTCATACAAGGCCGCTAGCTAACCAATGGTCGTGTGGGATTTGATATGTGAAAAGTCAGCTGACAAATTCAGTACCCTGTACCAAGTTTACCTCTTTTTGTCATAGCTGTCAGTCACGTAGAACTAAAGAGAAAATGGGTACTGTAGCGTATATCGCATCGATCCTTCCCAGGAAAGACACGTGGCAAAAAGCGCATCTGGCCGGTCGTACAAGGCCGCTAACTAACCAATGGTCGTGCGGGATTTGATATGCAAACAGTCAGCTGACAAATTCAGTACCCTGTAGCAAGTTTACCTCTCTTCGTCATAGCTGTCAGTCACGTAGAACGACAGAGAAAATGGGTACTGTAGCGTATATCGCATCGATCCATCCCAGGAAAGACACGTGGCAAAAAGCGCATGTGGCCGGTCGTACAAGGCCGCTAACTAACCAATGGTCGTGCAGGATTTGATACGCAGTCAGCTGACAAATTCAGTACCCTGTAGCAAGTTTACCTCTCTTCGTCATAGCTGTCAGTCACGTTAAATAAAAGAGAAAATGCATACGGTAGCGTATAACGCATCGATCCTTCCCAGGAAAGACACGTGGCGAGAAGCACATGTGTGCCTTCATACAAGGCCGCTAGCTAACCAATGGTCGTGCGAGATTTGATATGCGAAAAGTCAGCTGACAAATTCAGTACCCTGTATCAAGTTTACCTCTTTTTGTCATAGCTGTCAGTCACGTAGAACTAAAGAGAAAATGGGTACTGTAGCGTATATCGCATCGATCCTTCCCAGGAAAGACACGTGGCAAAAAGCGCATGTGGCCGGTCGTACAAGGCCGCTAACTAACCAATGGTCGTGCGGGATTTGATATGCAAACAGTCAGCTGACAAATTCAGTACCCTGTAGCAAGTTTACCTCTCTTCGTCATAGCTGTCAGTCACGTTGAATAAAAGAGAAAATGCATACTGTAGCGTATAACGCATCGATCCTTCCCAGGAAAGACACGTGGCGAGAAGCACATGTGGGCGGTCGTACAAGGCCGCTAACTAACCAATGGTCGTGCGGGATTTGATATGCAAACAGTCAGCTGACAAATTCAGTACCCTGTAGCAAGTTTACCTCTCTTCGTCATAGCTGTCAGTCACGTAGAACTAAAGAGAAAATGGGTACTGTAGCGTATATCGCATCGATCTTTCCCATGAAAGACACGTGGCAAAAAGCGCATGTGGCCGGTCGTACAAGGCCGCTAACTAACCAATGGTCGTGCGGGATTTGATATGCAAACAGTCAGCTGACAAATTCAGTACCCTGTAGCAAGTTTACCTCTCTTCGTCATTGCTGTCAGTCACGTTGAATAAAAGCGAAAATGGGTACTGTAGCGTATAACGCATCGATCCTTCCCAGGAAAGACACGTGGCGAGAAGGACATGTGGGCGGCGCACAATGCCGCTAACTAACCAATGGTCGTGAGGGATTTGTTATGCAAACAGTCAGCTGACAAATTCAGTACCCTGTACCAAGTTTACCTCTCTTCGTCATAGCTGTCAGTCACGTTGAATAAAAGAGAAAATGCATACTGTAGCGTATAACGCATCAATCATCCCAGGTAAGACACGTGGCGAGAAGCACATGTGTGCGTTCATACAAGGCCGCTAGCTAACCAATGGTCGTGCGGGATTTGATATGCAAACAGTCAGCTGACAAATTCAGTACCCTGTAGCAAGTTTACCTCTCTTCGTCATAGCTGTCAGTCACGTTGAATAAAAGAGAAAATGCATACTGTAGCGTATAACGCATCGATCCTTCCCAGGAAAGACACGTGGCGAGAAGCACATGTGGGCGGTCGTACAAGGCCGCTAACTAACCAATGGTCGTGCGGGATTTGATATGCAAACAGTCAGCTGACAAATTCAGTACCCTGTAGCAAGTTTACCTCTCTTCGTCATAGCTGTCAGTCACGTTGAATAAAAGAGAAAATGCATACTGTAGCGTATAACGCATCGATCCTTCCCAGGAAAGACACGTGGTGAGAAGCACATGTGTGCGTTCATACAAGGCCGCTAGCTAACGAATGGTCGTGCGGGATTTGATATGCAAACAGTCAGCTGACAAATTCAGTACCCTGTAGCAAGTTTACCTCTCTTCGTCATAGCTGTCAGTCACGTTGAATAAAAGAGAAAATGGGTACTGTAGCGTATATCGCATCGATCCTTCCCAGGAAAGACACGTGGCAAAAAGCGCATGTGGCCGGTCGTACAAGGCCGCTAACTAACCAATGGTCGTGCGGGATTTGATATGCAAACAGTCAGCTGACAAATTCAGTACCCTGTATCAAGTTTACCTCTCTTCGTCATAGCTGTCAGTCACGTTGAATAAAAGAGAAAATGCATACTGTAGCGTATAACGCATCGATCCTTCCCAGGAAAGACACGTGGCGAGAAGGACATGTGGGCGGCGCACAATGCCGCTAACTAACCAATGGTCGTGAGGGATTTGTTATGCAAACAGTCAGCTGACAAATTCAGTACCCTGTACCAAGTTTACCTGCTTGTCTTAGCTGTCAGTCACGTTGAATGAAAGAGCAAATGCGTACTGTAGCGTATAACGCATCGATCCTTTCCAGGAAAGACACGTGGTGAGAAGCACATGTGTGCGTTCATACAAGGCCGCTAGCTAACCAATGGTCGTGCGGGATTTGATATGCGAAAAGTCAGCTGACATATTCAGTACCCTGTACCAAGTTTACCTCTTTTTGTCATAGCAGTCAGTCACGTTGAATGATAGAACAAATGCATACTGCAGTGTGTAACCCGACGACTCGTCCCAAGAGAGACACGTGGTGAGAAGCGCATATGGGCGGTCGTACAAGGTCGCTAGCTAACCAGTGGTCGTGCGGGATTTGATATGCAAACAGTCTGCTGACAAATTCAGTACCCCATTCCAAGTTTACCTGTTTGTCATAGCTGTCAGTCAAATTGAGTGAAATAGCAAATGTGTACTGTAGCATGTAACTCATCGATCCTTCCCAGCAAAGTCACGTCTCGGGAAGCGCATGTGGGCAGTCGCACATGTCCGCTGACTAACCAATGGCCGTGCGGAATTTGATATGCAAACAGGTAGCTGACAAATTCAATATCCTGTACGAAGTTTACCTGCTTGTCATAGTAGTCAGTGCCGTTGAATGATAGAGCAAATGCATACTGCAGTGTGTAACCCATCGATTCTTCCCAAGAAAGACACGTGGTGAGAAGCGCATGTGGGTGGTCGTACAAGGCCGCTAGCTAACCAATAGTCGTGCGGGATTTGATATGCAAACAGTCAGCTGACAAATTCAGTACCACGTACCAAGTTTGCCTGCTTGTCATAGCTGTCAGTCACGTTGAGTGAAAGAGCAAGTGCGTACTGTAGCGTGTAACGCATTGATCAAATGGTCATCAGTGCCCTAGAACTCTGAACTACTTAAACCTAACTAACCTAAAGACATCACACACATCCATGCCCGAGGCAGGATTCGAACGTGCGACCGTAGCAGTCACGCGGTTCCAGACTGAGCGCCTAGAACCGCTGGACCACCGCGGCCGGCACGCATTGGTCCTTCCCAGGAAAGTCACGTGGCGAGAAGCGCCTGTGGGTGGTCGCACAAGGCCGCTAACTAACCAATGGTCGTGCGGGATTTTATATGCAAACAGTCACCTGACAAATTCAGTACCCCGTACCAAGATTACCTGCTTGTCATAGCTGTCTGTCACGATGAGTGAAAGAGAATATGCGTACTGTAGCGTGTAACGCATTGGTCCTTCCCAGGAAAGTCACGTGGCGAGAAGCGCATGTAGGCATTGGCACTGGGCCGCTAACTAACCAATGGTCGTGCGGGATTTGATATACAAACAGTCAGGTGACAAATTCCGTGCCCTTCGGTACGAGGCCGTCTGCCTACGGTCTGTAACTTTCCTATGCATTGTATTACTCAAAAATACTGTCACGATTCAAAGCATTAACTAAAATTCCGAGAGAAAAGAAACTACTTGATAATGATTCCCGTCATTAGAAGACGCTGGACACAGATTTCGGCTTCGGTCGTTTTGAGAAGAGTTGAAAGTGATTTAAAATGGCGGCAACCGTGAATAACTATGTTTTTATCGTGTAGGCTTAGTGAAGTAGTGAAATCCGCCGTTCTTACAAATTGGACTGCGGCACTAAAGGTAACCTCTTTGAGAAGAAGGGGCGTGGACTTACTATGTATAAGCAGGCAAGCTTTGGTCCTCGGCCTCACACGTAATTGCAAACAGCACTTGTTTTTTTTTTCTTTTTAAGTCGGAAGACTACTGATGCGT
This sequence comes from Schistocerca piceifrons, assembly GCF_021461385.2. NCBI lineage: Eukaryota > Metazoa > Arthropoda > Insecta > Orthoptera > Acrididae > Schistocerca > Schistocerca piceifrons. The sequence goes on from NC_060138.1 coordinate 565,547,171, forward strand.
TTGAAGAGTCAGGTCATAAATGGTTTTGCCCTCACCGCGTCTTCCCCTTCAGTATGAGCTTCGAGACGCTAGAACATCCGCGCGGTTTGAGGCGCCACGTCTCGGACTGCGCAGCCGCTCCCATGGGAGGTTCGATTCCTCCGTTGGGCATGGGTGTGTGTGTGTGCGTGTGTGTGTGTGTGTGTGTGTGTGTGTGTGTGTGGTGTGTGTGTGTGTGTGTGTGTTGTTCTTAGCATAGGTTAGTTGAAGGTAGTTTAAGTAGCGTGTAAGTCTAGGAACCGATGACCTCAGCAATTTGCTCACTTAAGAATTCTCACACATTTGAACACGATCGAACAGTTGGAGCTTCGTACCGTCGCGACCACGTCTTGGTGTAGCCATTTACTGCCATGCAACGTCAGCAGCACAGCTGTTCACTAATTTGAACAGAACACAGGAATTTCGCTAGTGTATGTGAGTCATTCAGTTCATTTGGTGAGTTTGATTATCTTGCGCGCCTGGAAACCAACGCTGCCAGCGACGTTGTAAGATTCACCGAAATCCCCAACTCTGTCACCTTAATAGGCTTCTCATGGTTCAGCATCCTCATTCCGACTTGATCTTAGTTTTGTATACTTAGCTATGGTTCCAATACATAGTGTTCTTGTCGTTTCTCACTGTGTAACGTCAATGAAAGCTTCCATCCGTCTAATATTGTGATTTACCCAATTATGATTTTAAAAAATATTTTATTATTCCTTATTTCTTTTCTGTAAGTGTTAGGATACACCCCCACCTCTCCCAGTATCCAAACAAATCAGTCATCCAATACACGTTTGAACATAGGCGGTGCTTTAAGCGTCGGGCACTGGCAGGATTACTAACTTATAAGTCCAGGCAGTCTGTTTACATTCATCGCGCTCACAAACATAGGCAAGCTCCTTTAATTTTCGACGCCAGTATTTGCAAGAGTTGTGGAAGAGAGCTGGTTGAGGTAACATAAACCTTCGTATGAGCAGCGACGGCTCATTTTTGATGATCCAGGAGTGAATTAGTATTCCAGTCCCATCTGGAACCAGGACGACACACTTGTGCAACATATATGAAACACTGCGCCACCATCTTTCAGGTACATCGGACCATCAAAGCGGGTATGGTATGCATTAGAGTGAGATTCATTGGAAGAATGTAGTGTATGAACGAAGGGAGTAGCTTACAGAACACTCGTTCGACCAACACTTGAATTTTGCTTGTCAGTGTTGGATCAATACGAGATAGGATTCACAGAGGAAATAGAGAAGGTCAAAAGAAGAGCAGCTCGTTACATTAAAAGTCCGTATTGTAAGCGCGAAAGCGTCACGGAGATGCTCAGCCAACTCGTGTCGCAGACTCTGCTACAGATGTGTTCTGCATCACAGTATGGTTCTGTTGATGAAAAATTCAGAGAACGAACGTTCCTAGAAGAGTTAACCGATATTTTGCTTTCGCCTCAATATATCTCGTGAAAAAACTATGAAGGTGAAATTAGAGCTATTAGAAGGCACGCTTAGTCTTACCAGCAATCGTTCTTCTCACAAACCACACGCAACTAGAACAGGAGTAGAGAGATGTGACACAGTACATTCCTCCACATACAGTGAAGTGCCTTGCGGGGTACGGAAGTAGATGTACATGAAATATGCATACGTGAGTATGCTCTCAAAGCCACCGAAAGATATGGGGCACGGCAGCGTGGTCTCCGGCACCTTGTCTCGGTTCGCGCGGCTCCCCCCGTCGGAGATTCGAGTCCTCCCTCGGGCATGGGTGTCAGTGTTGCCTTTAGCATAAGTTAGTTAAAGTGAAATTAATTAGTGTGTAAGACTAGTGACCGATGACCTCAGCCATCTGGTCCTATAGAACATTACCCATTTTTTTTTTACGTTATATGGCTAAGCGTCCTTAGAGCAGCATTCTCGTTTATCGTCGCCACGCCCCGCCGCCCCCCACGTCCCTCCTTCGTAATCCGTTTGCAAAAGAAGAGACAGCCACTTCTGCCTCTCCACAAGCCCTGATTTCTGTGACTCTAGATTTTTACTCATTACTTGGGCGTATTTTGAAGAAAAAGTGTTTTTCTTGAGTCATTTTGGAAAAGCAGCATACTAGTATTTTCTAAGTTGCTCCATGATGAACATGTCTCTCGCAACAACTCTCACAGCAGTCGTTGACCTTTGCAGTGGCGCTCTTACACCGACTAAGTAAACACGTGACGAACAGTCAGGCATGTTGTAATCTCCCCACAAATATATATATATATATATATATATATACACTCCTGGAAATGGAAAAAAGAACACATTGACACCGGTGTGTCAGACCCACCATACTTGCTCCGGACACTGCGAGAGGGCTGTACAAGCAATGATCACACGCACGGCACAGCGGACACACCAGGAACCGCGGTGTTGGCCGTCGAATGGCGCTAGCTGCGCAGCATTTGTGCACCGCCGCCGTCAGTGTCAGCCAGTTTGCCGTGGCATACGGAGCTCCATCGCAGTCTTTAACACTGGTAGCATGCCGCGACAGCGTGGACGTGAACCGTATGTGCAGTTGACGGACTTTGAGCGAGGGCGTATAGTGGGCATGCGGGAGGCCGGGTGGACGTACCGCCGAATTGCTCAACACGTGGGCCGTGAGGTCTCCACAGTACATCGATGTTGTCGCCAGTGGTCGGCGGAAGGTGCACGTGCCCGTCGACCTGGGACCGGACCGCAGCGAGGCACGGATGCACGCCAAGACCGTAGGATCCTACGCAGTGCCGTAAGGAACCGCACCGCCACTTCCCAGCAAATTAGGGACACTGTTGCTCCTGGGGTATCGGCGAGGACCATTCGCAACCGTCTCCATGAAGCTGGGCTACGGTCCCGCACACCGTTAGGCCGTCTTCCGCTCACGCCCCAACATCGTGCAGCCCGCCTCCAGTGGTGTCGCGACAGGCGTGAATGGAGGGACGAATGGAGACGTGTCGTCTTCAGCGATGAGAGTCGCTTCTGCCTTGGTGCCAATGATGGTCGTATGCGTGTTTGGCGCCGTGCAGGTGAGCGCCACAATCAGGACTGCATACGACCGAGGCACACAGGGCCAACACCCGGCATCATGGTGTGGGGAGCGATCTCCTACACTGGCCGTACACCACTGGTGATCGTCGAGGGGACACTGAATAGTGCGCGGTACATCCAAACCGTCATCGAACCCATCGTTCTACCATTCCTAGACCGGAAAGGGAACTTGCTGTTCCAACAGGACAATGCACGTCCGCATGTATCCCGTGCCACCCAACGTGCTCTAGAAGGTGTAAGTCAACTACCCTGGCCAGCAAGATCTCCGGATCTGTCCCCCATTGAGCACGTTTGGAACTGGATGAAGCGTCGTCTCACGCGGTCTGCACGTCCAGCACGAACGCTGGTCCAACTGAGGCGCCAGGTGGAAATGGCATGGCAAGCCGTTCCACAGGACTACATCCAGCATCTCTACGATCGTCTCCATGGGAGAATAGCAGCCTGCATTGCTGCGAAAGGTGGATATACACCGTACTAGTGCCGACATTGTGCATGCTCTGTTGCCTGTGTCTATGTGCCTGTGGTTCTGTCAGTGTGATCATGTGATGTATCTGACCCCAGGAATGTGTCAATAAAGTTTCCCCTTCCTGGGACAATGAATTTACGGTGTTCTTATTTCAATTTCCAGGAGTGTATATATATATATATATATATATATATATATATATATATATATATATATATATATATATATAACATTCACATTTAGTGTAACCTCCCAACAGTAATTATTTATCGCATTCACATTCTGCATAACATCCCAATACAAAATGTGACTCTTATATAACCTTTCCATAATTAGCTGACTGTGAATGTAAACTGGTAAATTTGGACGTCAGCAGTGCTACGTCATGGCCGTGAAAGATCATTCTAAAAAATTAAAAATTCTTACCTCAATTAGGTCGCCGGATAACGCATATATATCTGCTTCTATAAGAAATTTTTGTGGCACAGCGAAGTGCAATGCTGGCCGATAAATTTGTCATGTATTAAAAGACACAACTGATTTTTCTTTACAATAACTGGGATGACCATGGATTGGAGAAATTAGTAAATTCTTTAGATTGGGATGAATGATTGTCAAAAATTAATTTTATAAGAAAGATTATTATTAAGAGATTTTTCTTAAAAAACATTTACATGCGACATGATGTAACAGTAGTACATATGCGCGAGGCTGCTTTAACCTTATACTACATCGCTCAGGCACTGCCATCGCTCCCCACGACTGGCCCAGCCAACTCTATACACCAGACTCCTAGCTACAACTCACTCCTACTGCCACACAGTTTCTACTGCATACAACACTGCTCTCTGGTCTGAGATTCTCTTGTAGCTTACATATCGCAGGCAGCGCGTGAGCTACCCATCGAAATTACATCTGTTCGAGTGCGCTAGCAATAAATTCCTTAGTCATGGACCTCTTACAATGTCATTGTATCTTTTCTCTCTCTCTCATCATATAACAGGCTTAGGAAAGCAGAAAAAAGATAAATAGCGTCGAACAACAGGTTATGATATGTTTCTTGCGTTAATTACATTCTCTCTTTGGCATCTGGTCTCTGTGTACTTTAGTTTATGTAAACATTCAGAAAAGCGCCTAAATACTTTTGACAGGAATTTTTGTGGGTTCATGGCAGGAAAAATGTTACTACACCTGGAAAGACGACGTCGAGTTTGATCTGATGACTGCATATGCAGCAAGGGAGATTATAGATGTGTTGATAACGGTTTCTCATCGTTTGCCTACAGGTAGCGTGATTGCATAGCTACAAATGCGCTATCTGTGTCTACAGGCAATTTTCACAGCCAGAAGTCTCATTGTGTTGGAAACGTGTGAAGCAAGCAGGCCAGTACAGCACGCAGACTCACTCGCGCCTCCTACAGTCAACCGAGTGAGCTGGAAAGGAGTCAAATTAAGGCCTTCCTAGAAGCGGTGGAATTGCCACAAAAGTTCGACATGCTACGTCAGTTGTGAAAAGATAATTTTATCAGTGGTCTAGTGAACATTCACACGCCCATAGACGAGGTTCTGGAGGTCCCTACAGCACAGACATCAGCCAGGATCATCGTGTAGTAAGGGAAAAAATGGAAGTTCGTACAGCTACCACACGACAGAAGAGAGGGCTTGTGTGAGCAGACGTGAGAACCCGAACTGTTGCGAATCAGTTATTAGCAGTGGGACTACGAACATGCACTTCTCTAGCCTGCACTCCACTAACACCTTAGCCATAGCCATGAGAGGATCACTTGGAAGATGGAATGGTGCACCGTGGTCTTCAGCGATGAAAGCAAATTTTGCCCACATGCAAGTGCATCTACATCTACATCTACATTGATACTCCGCAAGCCACCCAACGGTGTGTGGCGGAGGTATTGTCGTTTGCGCGTGCAACACAGACCTGTTGAGCTTCAGGCCTCGTTTGGGGTGCGATAAGCTATAACTCTGGTTCAGCTTTGGTCTTTCTGGCGGCGACGCTAACAAGCCCTGGGTGTGTGCAGATTGTTGTTAGACCCGTTCTTTTGCAGTTCTTGCAACAGTAAAATGGTATGTTGTTCCTACAGAATAATTTTCGACCATACACTGCCTGTGGAATTCAACCTGCTCTGCAAGACACACGGCAACTTCACTGGTCAGCACGATCTCTGGACATGTTTCCATTCGAGCATGTGTGGGAGACGATGGGGTGGAAGTGACACGTGAGAGTCGTCAAACAACATCGCCTACAGAAATATGTGAACAGGTCGAGCAGGCGTGGCATAATGTGTGCTGGCGCAGTATTCATCATTTGTACAATCGACTGGATGCCAGAATCAGGGCCTCTATCGCCGTCCTTGGGGCGACACCACGTACTAACATGCGTGTTTCAGCATGGGTCAATACTTGCTACCTCAGAAACGCGTGTGTTATTGATCCGTAAACGTAATCATCTCCTGTACTCCATATGCCGTGCTGCAACAATAAATTTTGAGTAAACTGGAAACTTGTGAAATGGTGCACTAACTTTTTTCCGGCAGTGTATTTAAGCACTTTGAAGCAATATTAGTCGCTACGTTGTGACATAATCCTACTGCCATGTAACACCGACTGCAGCATTGAGGATGTTCCACAAGTTTCTTCACATATGCCGCGTCCAGGTGAAGCCATTCATTGATGACAAGATACTGTAGAGCTACCAGTTAGTCCCATGTATTTTTATGAAGGTAAGGACTTGTTATTTAGCGGCGCATCGGGTTGCGGTAAAGTGCCTGACTGTTCGTCAAACCAGGATCGTATCTGTCAAGCCCTGTCAGTATTCTTGTCATACTGGAACACGGAACTATCCACAAGAAAATCATAAAAAAACGGAATAAAGGGAATCACTTGGTCACCGCGAATGTTGAAATGAACGTCCTGGTTAATGTTTTCGCAATCTAAATGAATGTGTCCAAATTATGGTACGAAGAACACTTCATGAATATCATCTTCCACGCACTGCGCATTAAATTCCTCATTTAGCTGTCAGTGCTTTCGACGCCTGAATACTTTGAAAATAATCAGAGTAACGGCTCGTCGTATCTTACTACATGCCTCCAGCAAGCTACTGTGCTATCTGTTCCGCTGAAGATTTGCCTCTTTATATGCCGCTTTGTGACGGGTAAACGACTCCATACTTCCATTCCAATGCAGTTCCTATTGCAATGTTCACTATGTAACTAGTTGAGATGAACCTGCTCTCGCAGCCAACACCCATTCCTGTAGTGTTTGATATCGATAGTCATTGACTATTGTTTTCAGACTTGGTTTCTGTCCTACTACTGCCGTCGTCTTACGAGGTTTGCACCTGTGGTCTTGGGGTAGCGTCATTGATCCATAACCAAAACATTTTCAGTTCTGGGTTCGAATGCCGCCGCTGCTAAAATTTTGATCAATAATCAGCATTGGCGGCCGAAGACTTCATTCTGCCAACGGCCTTGTCAAAGATGGCGGAGGAGCTGATAGAGGTTCAGGGCACTCTCTTGTCGTAGCGGTAGGAACTCCCATGAAGGCGAAAGAATCAACAAAGATCAACGGCACGATGATGCAGAAGGCTATGGAAACCACTTCATTAAAGACATATAACATGTATCCACAGGTCATGTGGCCTGTAATTGAAGAAGTGTCGTGATGATCTCTTCTTCAGCAAAAGATTCCGGAATAGTCCCCCATTCGGATCTCCGCGAGGGGATTGCCAAGGCGGAGGTTACCATGAGAAAAAGACTGAATCATCATCGAAATAATAACGTTCTACGAGTGGAGGCGTGGAATGTCAGAAGCTTTAACGTGGTAGGGAAATTAGAAAATCTGAAAGGGGAAATACAAAGGTTAAATCTAGATATAGTAGGGGTCGGTGAAGTGAGATGGAAAGAAGACAAGGATTTCTAATCCTATGGGTATAGGGTAATACCAACAGCAGCAGAAAATGGAATAACGGGAGTAGGATTAATTATGAATAGGAAGGTAGCGCCGAGAGTGTGTCACTGTGAACAGCTCAGTGATAGGATTATTATCATCAGAATCGACAGCAAACCAACACGGACAACGACATTCAGGTATACATGCTGACGTCACATACTGAAGATGAAGAGACAGAGAAAGTGTATGAGGATATTGAAAGGGTACAGTATGTAAAGGGAGATGAAAATCTAATAGACATGAGGGGCTGGAATGCAGATGTAGGGGAATGAGTAGAAGAAAAGGTTACAGGAGAATATGAGCTTGGGAAAGAAGAAAGATTAATTGAGTTCTGTAATAAACTTCAGAAATTAATAGCGAATACTCTGTTCAGGAATCACAAGAGGAGGGGGTATACTTCGAAAAGGCCTGGTAATATGGGAAGATTTCACTTAGATAACATCATCGTCAGACAGAGAATCCCAAATCAGATACTGAACTGTAAGGTGTACCCAAGAGCAGATATATTCTCAGATCACAACATATTAGTGATGAAGACTATGCTGAAGTTCAAGGCATTAATCAGCAAGAAGTGGGATACGGAACTACCAAGGAATGACGAGATACGCTTGAAGTTCTCTAATGCTATAGACACAGCAATAAGGAATAGCTCAGTAGGCAGTACAGTTGCAGAGGAATGGACATCGCTGAAAAGGGTGATAACAGAAGCTGCGAAGGAAAACATAGGTACAAAGAAGGTAGCTGCGAAGAAACCATTGGTAACAGAACTAATACTTCAATAGATCGATGAAAGGATGCTGATGATGATTTGGTTTGTGGGGCGCTCAACTGCGCGAGTATGAGCGCCTGTACAATTTCCCAACCTTTCCTCAGCTCAGTTTCGCCACTTTCCTGGATGATGATGAAATGATGAGGACAACACAAACACCCAGGCATCTCGAGGCAGGTGAAAATTCCTGAGCCGCAGGTAACCGAACCCGGGACCCCATGGTCGGCAACCGAGAACGCAACCGCGAGACCACGAGCTGCGGACTCGATGAAAGGGGGAAGTAAAAAAATGTTCCGAGAAACTCAGGAATACAGAAATACTACAAGTCACTAAGGAATGAAAAAAATAGGATGTGAAGGGAAGACGAAATGGCTGCATGAAAAACGGGAAGAAATCGAAAAAGAAATGATTGTCGGAAGGACAGACTCAGCGTACGGGAACTTCAAAACAATCTTCGGTGACAATAAAAGCGACGGTGAAAACATTACGAGTGCAACGGAAATTCCACTGTTAAATGCAGACGAGAGAGTGGATAGATGGAAAGAAGCCTCTATGAGGGAAAATATTTGTCTGATGTTATAGAAGAAGAAACAGGAATCGATTTAGAAGAGAAAAGGGACCCAGTATAAGAATCAGAATCTAAAAGAGCTTTGGAGGACTTAAGATCAAATAAGTCAGAAGGGAAAGATAACACTCCATCGGAATTTCTAAAATCATCGAGGGGAGTGGCAACAAAGCGACTATTCACCTTGGTGTGTAGAATGTATGAGGTTGGCGACATACCATCTGACTTTCGGGATAACATCATCCACATAATTCCGAAGACGGCAAGAGTTGACAAGTGCGAGAATTACCGCACAATCAGCTTAAAAACTCATGCTTCCAAATTTCTGATAAAAAATTTACAGAAGAATCGAAAAGAAAATTGAGGATGCGCTAGTTGATCAGCTTGGCCTTAGGAAAGGTAAAGGCACGACGGAGGCCTTTCTGACGTTGCGGTTAATAATCGTAGCAAGACTAAAGAAAAATCAATGCACAGTCATAGGATTTGTCAACCTGGAGAAAGCATTCGACAATCTAACATGGTGCAAGATGTTCGAAATTCTGAGAAAACTAGGGATAAGCTATAGGTAGAGACGGGTCATACACAATATGTACAACAGACAAGAGGGAATAATTAGAGTGGACGACCAAGAACGAAGTGCTCGTATTAAAAAGGGTGTAAGACAGGGATGTGGTCTTTCGCCCTATTGTTCAATCTATACATCGAGGAAGCAATGGTGGAAATAAATGAAATGTGCACAAGTGAAATTAAAATTCGGGATGAAAGGATATCAATGATACTATTCGCTGGTGACATTGCCATCCTGAGTGAAAGTGAAGAAGAATTACATCATTTACTGAATGGAATGAACAGTGTAATGAATACAGAGTATGGATTGAGAGTAAATGGAAGAAATACGAAGGTAATGAGAAGTAGTAGAAGTGAGAACAGCGAGAAAGTTAATATCAGGAGTGATGATCACGAAGTAGATGAAATTACGGAATTCTGCTATGCAGCCACTAAAATAATGAGTGACGGACGGAGCAATGAGGATATCAAAAGCAGACTAGCAATGTCAAAAAGGGCATTCCTGTCCAAGAGAAGTCTAATTATATCAAATATCGGCCTTAATTTAAGGGAGAAATTTCAGAGAATGTACTTCTGGCGCACAGCATTGTATGGTAGTGAAACATGGACTTTGGGAAAACCGGAAGGGAAGAGAATCGAGGCTTTTGAGATGTGGTGCTACAGAGGAATGTTGAAAATTAGGTACATGAATAAGGTAAGGAATGAGGAGATTCTGCGCAGAATCGGCGAGGAAACGAATATGTGGAAAACACTTGTAAGGTGAAGGGACAAGACGATAGTACATCTGTTAAGACATGAAGGAATGACTTCCACGGTCCTAGAGTGAGCTGTAGAAGGGAAAACCTGTAGAGGAAGACAGAGATCGGAATACATCCAACACATAGTAGAGGACGTGGGTTGCAAGTGCTATTCTGAGATGAAGAGATTAGCACACTAGAGGAATTAGTGGCGGGCCGCATCAAACGAGCCAGAAGACTGACGATCCAAAAAATAAATGTTCATGCAGTTTAGGTGTCTTTGACTTTTATATTAATGACTTTTTCATCAAAAACGAAGTGACTCTGAATGTTGTTTATAGACAAAAGAAACATCTTCTTCACTATTCCTGACTTTTCTATCCACGGAACGTTCGCGTAGGGAGCACGGTGCACGTTTTTCTCCCTTTGGAATTGTGCTGAATGAACAGATACCATTGGACACAGCTTCATATAGATAAGGTTTACTGGCCAATGATCCTTTTCAGTCCGGATGCACTCATATTACTCAAACTCTTACGGGAATCGGTAGATTGACTGCCGCGAGTAATGAGTATAATGGGCAGATGCACTACAAATGTAGTGTGTGGGCAGTAACATGAGAATGCAGGTTTCACGGATTCCAGAGATAAGTCCCTGTAGTCGCACTATCCTCTGTGTCCTCGATGCCTCAATCGAATAGATCGTCTGCCATGAAAGCAGGAGATCATGGGTTCGAGTTCTGGTCGGGGCACACGTTGCAACTGTCCCCGTTGATATTTATCAACACCTGTAAGCAGCTAATGGACTGGATTTCGTTGTAATTTCATTCTTCGAGAGCTGGAAGGTCACCAATGGTATATGTTCTTTCGCACACATCCTAAAGAACAGCTATCATCTTCATCATTATTCAGTGACTGTCTATTCAAAATATAGTTCTACGACCCGTTGTGGCAATACACTAACAACTGAAACGATACAAACAACTGCGAGAAGAAACCCTAACAGAGGGTCCAAAATAAGTGAGAGATGTTAGTTATTTTCAGAGTTGCAAGCGTTTCATTTAAAAGCTACTGAACTCATCATTCTATTCTCATAAGCGAACATTCAAGAAACAAAAACACAATTCACTTTGGGATCAATTGACTTCTGCAATACACAGTGTACAGCGCAAAATCCACGAATAAATATTAATGAGTCGGAAATATGTATAAAAAAACATTATTGGACGGAATTTATTGAGAAGGATAAAGTCGTAGATTTTGAAACAACTCAGTCAGAAACTTGAAAGATATTTGTTCCTACCGTACTTGTGGGGTCACATTGATCCCAGTGCTATTAGGAAGGCTAAAGTCAACATTGATTTAACCTATTCATAGGCCAGCTTCTGTCTTGATGTGCACGTCCTAAGACGATGGTTCCATTAGCTGTTGGGAGTATAGTGCTACGAAAGGGTGATACTGCCACTGTTGTAATTGTGAGGATGACATTCTAGTCTCCCGCCTGGGCGTTGTGGGTTCGATGATTTGTCAAAAGTGCTGCAGGAGACCAACGGAGGAGTAAGTTGACTGCACCAAGGCAGAATGTCAGTGAACTCTTTATTGTTCCAACAAGCTTAGAGCAGTTTCAAGTGCAGCCTACCGTCAATGTATGTGGTACATGGACGCCGTAAGTGAGATGTCGATCTCTGGCTCTCGTGAAGCAACGCTATTCTGTGTCGTGTAATGTGGGGAGCATTATGGTGGCTCTGCGACGTCGATACGCCGGGAACTGGAGGTCAGATGAGGCTATCACAGCATTCCCTCAGGCTATAATGACTAGGCTTAACACAGCAGCACGAGCGACTTCATACTTCAGGTGGCAAATGACACTTGCTGCAGGAGGAAGCAAGCTCGGATGTAAATGAAGGTGTAGGCAACACGGTAGAAACACTGTACCCGCATCTGGTTGGCGGCGACGCGCTGGTGATTGCTTCAGTGGCTCGTCGACGAGTAGACTCTCAACTAGATTCTCAGACGGTTAGGCGGCAGCTGGACACCCCTCAGCAGGTGGTCTTGTCGGGATAATGGCAGAGCGACAGTGACCTCACGACAGAGGCCAGCAGTATGATGGTCAGCGGCTCTCTGCTTTGATGGGTGCCCAACTTGGATGGTTGGCCGTTATTTCCTTAACAAAAAAGAGTTTTGTTGTTGTTTCACACAGATATATGTTCTGTATGCTGCACGGCGAAGTGTCTCTGGTTTCAGTAATCATCCTGTAACGGGCTGGCGCTACAGTGATCACTGTACGTTTACTAACTGGTTAGCAGTCATACTTCAACTTTCAGTGATCACTATAGCGAAACTTTCGGTCTGCTGCTGTTAAGTGATCCGCCTCATGACATTGGGCATATCAGCCTAGCTTATCCGCCCCCGATAGCTGAGTGGTGCCGGCACGGTAGCTCAGCACCTTCTGTCAGAGGGTTTAGCTACCCTCTGTATAAAACAAAAAACAAAAACAAAAAACCTGAGTAAACGGATCAATGAGCAACCTGAATGAGTGTCATCAAACGTCCGCTACGAACAAATTCAGCGAACAGTATAGAATAAAATGAGGAAAAAAGTGGTCAACGCGACAGGATGTCAAGGGCCCGGGTTCGATTCCCGGCTGAGTAGGAGATTTTCTCCGCTCAGGGACTGGGTGTTGTGCTGTCCTAATCATCGTCATTTTATCCCCATCGACACGCAAGTCGCCGCAATGGCGTCAAATCGAAAGACTTGCACCCGGTGAACGGTCTACCCAACACACGACTTTTTTTTCAATCACGCTTCTTTGTCTGCATGTTTCCATCTTACAGTGCTTTTTTCATACAGCCGATTGGCAGGTGTATAACTGCTCAGCCACGTTTAACGTAAGAGCTAGAGTATGACATAACTGCATTGTCACAGTTCTGCACCATCTACAGTGCCGGGAAATGATCAATGTGCTGTTTATGTGGATAACTAGTATTTCATCCGGCGAGCTTTTATTCACCCAGTACGAAGCGAGAAACAGTAGCTCATCCTATTCGAAAAGCAGATCAGATGGTTTCCCCAACAGTGGAGAGAGATGTACCGAAAATCATTGGCTTACTGCTGTCAGTGCTTATGCCACACCATCTCTTTAGAGGTGCTTGTTTTCTATGTACGGCCAGTGTACTTTCCAAATGGTGAAGGGATGAAAACAGTACTAGGTTCGCAATCACTATCGAAGCATAAGTAGCAATTAAATAACCAAATCTCCGTTAAAGTGCTAACGATTGCCACTCCAGAGAGCGCTAGTTCCACTTTGCAGTCGTTGTGTAGCTGCGGGATTAGTTGATTACTGCATCACTCAATCCCTGGAGTCGTTAATAATTCGTAGGCAGCGAAATTCCGGCCCTGGTTGCGGGCAGTCGGCTTCCCGTCGGCACTGCGGCTTCCGACAATCATAGCCACGCCCCCGTAATCTGCATCCTCATAAATTACCCAGGGGGAGCGTGGGTGGGGCAGGGCAGGGCCTACAGAGCTCTGTGTTCCGATTCCACTGTGCGGCGTGCGCGGGCGGTGCAGGGGCGTGATCTGCGAATAGCGCCTGCTGCCGGCGGTGGGGCGCTTGCTAAACGTCAGCCGAATAAATCCGCGCTGATGGATTATTCACGATGAGCTACCACCCAACATTTTTACGGTGCCCAGTCAGAGGACTGCGTGGCGGCGCAGGATTGAATAAATCATATACCAGCTATAGGGAACTTCCTCCCTTAGTCAGATACAGGTTACGTTAATACGATTCCCTCACGCAGCGCCTGGATGTTGCGCTATAGCTCCGTGCAAGTAAATCCATTTATAAACTTAGATAAATAATTTACGACATAGTAAAAAAAATGGTTCGAATCGCTCTGAGCACTATGAGACTTATCTTCTGAGGTCATCAGTCCCCTAGAACTTAGAACTACTTAAACCTAACTAACCTAAGGACATCACACACATCCATGCCCGAGGCAGGATTCGAACCTGTGGCCGTAGCAGTCACGCGGTTCCAGGCTGTAGCGCCTACCACCGCTCGGCCACCTCGGCCGGGTTACGGCATAGTAGTCAACACAAAGTGCTAAGGTAAATTCTTCTATAAACACACCAAAGTTGGCTATCCCTGAACTACTTGTTCGAATACTGAACTACAAAGTGATAGTGATCATTTTAATTAGGCCTTGGAAATTCATGTATGATGTTTTGTGGTGTACCAGCAGCGTCATGTATGACTTCCAAATTTGAAAATGTCCACTGTCTGGCTAAATTCCACTAAAATTAGAATTTTAGAGGATATCGCTGCAGGATATCGGAACAGATTTTAATGGGACTGGCTCAGACCGTGTAAGACTACGCATTCACCATAATGTTCATCATCTTCCCATTCAGGCAGTGACTGATTACCGGTACTAAAGTGTGTCTCTTATTTACAGACTGTTAAGTAAGGTCGAATCATAACGACCGGGTGAGCGGTGTGCTGACCACACTCTCCTCCTATCCACGTCCTCAGCTGAGGATGACACGGCGGTCGGATGGTCCCGATAGGCCACTTGCGGCCTGAAGACGGAGTGCAAAGTAAGGTCGAGGTCGGGCTAATCCCTTGAAAAATGTATTTGACAACAACATAATACAATTCCATTCATCATATATATACAAAAAGAGAAAAATGCAATTACAATTAATAATAGGCCCAGTCACCGCAGCGTCAGTAATTGCTTAGTATCTCGGAGGCTTGCTTCAAACGAACATTTCCGCCTATTTACTTGGAAAAGATCTGCAACTTCGAATTTACGTTGCTAGCTGTTTGATAGAAGAATCTTTTTCTCTTGCAGCATCTTTTTGATGTAAGACCATCCATTTTCAATAGAATTACCGTCAAGCAACTTTTTCCAGTTGTTGCAAAGTCCGCTGCTGGCTTCGGATCATTGTCCTCCTGCAGCATCCAATATTAATTTTTGTCGATGAACCAATGGTTTACAAAAGACATCAAACGCGACGCGCAAACTGCACTCATGTATCTTTTTGTGTATCTCAGCCATGAATCCAAATTAAATGCATGCTTTATGGACCTTGCATGAAGGAAAAAGGATTCTGCTGGGTTGTGAAAGAACTAAGGCGATGTCTCTTAACATCTGTATGTAATGCCGACATGCTCTTAGTGTTTGTTTGCTTTTTTTTTTTCCATTGGTTCTCTGAATGGTTTGATACGGGCTGCCATGAATTCTTCTCCAGTGCCAACCTCTTCATCTCAGAATAGCACTTGCAACGTACTTCCCGAATTATTTGCTGGATGTATTCCAATTTCTGACTTCCGCTACAGTTTTTGCCCTCTAAAGGTCCTTGTAGTACCATGCAAGTCATTCCCTCATGTCTTAACACATGTCCTGTCATCCGATCCCTTCTCCTTATCAGTGTTTTCCACATATTCCTTTCCTCTCCGATTCTCCGCAGAATCTCCCGATTCTTTACCTATCAGTCCACCTAATTCATTAGCAGCAGCCGCGCGGGATAGCCGAGCGGTCTCGGGCACCTCATCACGGTCCACGCGGCTTCCCCCGTCGGAGGTTCGTGTCCTCCCTTGGGCATGGGTGTGTTTGTTGTCCTTCACGTAAGTTAGTTTCAGTTTGATTAAGTAGGGTGTAAGTCTAGGGACCCATGACCTCAGCAGTTTGGTCGCATAAAAACTTACCATGAATTTCCAAAATTTTGCCGTTACTATTCTGTTTTTGATGTCCTCCTTACTCCATCCGTCGCTGGTTATTTTACTGGCTAGGTAGCAGAATTCCTTAATTTCACCTGCTTTGTTACCATCAATCCTGATGTCAGTTTCTCGCTATTCTCATTTCTGCTACTTCTCGATACTTCCGTCTTTCTCTGATTTACTCTCAGTCCACAGTCTGTACTCATTAGCATGTTCGTTCCATTCAGCAGATCGTGTAATTCTTCTTCACTTCCGCTCAAGATAGCAATGTCATCAGCGAATCGTATCACTAATATCCTTTCACCTTCAACCATAATTCCACCCCTTGGACATTTCTTTATTTCCATCATTGCGTCTTCGATGACAAATTGAACAGTAGATTACATCTTGCTCTTAGTTAACAGACTGCGATAGTGCTCCGGCTTACTACGGGTAAGGAACGGGCTTCGTGTGCGCAGCTGGAAAGTGAAGAGGATGAGCCCTCCCCTCCTTTCCCCTCTCCTCTCCCCTTGTCACAGCACCCCTCCTAGGTGAGAGTTACAGCGCAAAAGGCGAACGTTGTCCTTCCATTTTATGACAACTACTATTTGAAATTAAGTGTTTAATTTTGGTTCTGTGAATGATCATTTTCTAATGCTCTGTACCAGTCTCCACTGGCTTTCTTAAATTTACTAGCGCACATCTAAGTTTCTACCTGTCTTTTACTGCATAACCCCTGTTAGAAAAAACATCTTCAAAACTTATTTTTGTTCCTTAATAATACTATATTCCGCTGAAGCTGAATTTTATAAGTTTAGCCTCAAATGATGTTCATGTGTAGTTCAGTATTCTGAAATGGTACAGATTGTCTATTTTTGCGACATTCAGATGGAAAATATACACCAGCTGTTGTAAGGCGCTCCTCTACTGAGCGCTGTAGTTCTGTAACCTTCCGCGTTTACCTACGACGCATCCTATCTTGCTTTGTATCGCCTCTTAGAATGGAACTAATGCTATTGAACTAACGTCATCCGTTACCTCAAGAGAGTCATGCTGTCGCCTACAGCAGAATGTAGATAACATTTGACGCAATATCGTTTATCGTTAATGTATATCTCAACAATCTATTTGGACTGCAGTTATCACGATTACAAATTGTCTGAACTCTGAGGTAAGGGTGCAAATTCTATTAAATTAATAAAATATTCGCTGACGTAATGCATCGGGTATTGTTGGAAACACTCTTACGAGGCAGATGAAGTTGCGTTATTTGCTTTAGTCGAGTCTTCTGACAGTCTAGACGCGCTCCGTCGCTAATTCCTCTCCTGGGCCAACCTCTTCACATCACACTATCACTTCCACACTACGTCGTCAGTTACTTGTTGGGTGTATTCCAACCTTTGTCTTTCCCAATAGGTTTTATCCCCTACAGTAGCCTCTACTTAGGTGGAAGATATCCATCATCCTATTCTTTCTTCTTGTCAGTGTTTTCTTCATGTTTCTGTCTTTGCCGATTCTGATGAGCACCAATTTATTCCTTATCTCAAACGCTTCTTTTCTATGCCTGTTTCCCAGACTCCAATATTCGCTGCCATACAGTGCTATGCTTCTTTGACACCTCTCGTTCACGAACACTCTCTTTGCTTGTGCTAGTCTCCAAATATGGAATTTTGCTTCCAAGGTAGCACAGTTTCTACACTTACTTCGCGCTCAGTGGTTCTGATGTTAAATTTGTTGCTAATCTCATTTGTGCTTCTCATCATTACCTCCGTCTTTCTTAGTTTTACTCTCAACCCATAATTTCCTACTGAACAGGTACTGCACTTATCCGTCACTTTTACTTACAATTACAATGAAATTAACACCCTTATCTGCTTACAGGCGTTGACATACGTCAACGAGACAGATGAAAATGTGTGCCCCGATCGGGACTGGAACTCGGGATATCCTGCTTACATGGCAGACGCTCTATCCGTCTGAGCCACCGAGGACACAGAGGATAGCGCAACTGCAGGGTATTATCTCTGGCACGCCTCCCGCGAAACCCACATTTTCAACGTATGGTCCCGCACTACATTTGTAGTGCCCCCGCCCATTATACTCATTACTCGCGGCGCATTGCCGATTCCCGTAAGAGTTCGGGCTCTTTTTTTGCAGTCGCACAGAAGAAGTAGATGGTCAAGTGGACGGTGAGCCTTATATATACATTTACTAAGATGGTATCTGTTCATTCGGACATGTCAGAAACAACAGATACCATCTTAGTAAATATACTTTGACTTAGATTAGTAACCTCATCAGGGAATCGTATCACTGATACCCTTTCACCCCGAATTTTAATACGACTTTTCATCTGTCCTTTTATTCTTTTTTATGCGAGTACTTTATTCTTGTGCATCTATTCTTATCGTTTCCCCTTCGTTCTTATACATATAATATGTCACCCATCCATCAGTATAGCTTATTCTTATTTTCCTCAGAATTGCCAACATCTTGTACCACTTCATTGCTGAATGCTTCCTCTAACATCACAAATTCTTTTAAATGGTCTTCATACAAGTAAAGGAGTATACACCAGTTCCTTGCTGAGCAGAAGAAAGCAGCAAGTTCAGATAGTGCCCAGAAAAATAATGCAGGGAGGATAACGAAATTATCGAGTATCTTTAAACGAAATACGGGCTTTTGTTGTAATCGTGAGCCTTAATTTTGACATTGACGAATAACTCGTCGTTTCGTGTGCTTGTATCTTCACCTGAGTGTACAGTACACCCGTGACAATCAGTACAAATGTAATTCAGGTACAGACGCCGTGTTTGAGCCCAAAACTATTTTCTCTATTTCCATCTATGACGAAGCGTCAAGCCTTTCATCAATAACACAACGGTTATAGCATTGTAAATGCAAAATGTAGAGATGCGATTATTAGCACTAGACAGAAAAAGATGTAGGACAGCAAGAAATGCACTCAAAAGTGTTATGACTTAAAAAATATGCCTAAAATAAAGTAAATGCGCTGGTATTCGTAAAATAAAAATCCGCTACAGTTGTAATGAGAACTTATTTATTAACTGCACGAGGAGTTTTAGAGTATTACAGCTCCGTCTTCAGGTGATAACAACTATAAAGACAAGAAGAGAAAGCTAGCTATAGTCTGAATGCAGGAGTTATTACAAATGCGATATGTACCATTCCATACATAATTACTTCATAGACATTGTACTTTTAATGCCTGCAATAGGTATACCATTGCAGCCACCTATTATTCGTGATTTATGCAGTCGTATATTGCATTTCATACACGTTACTTTTACTGGAGCCCTTCTCCTGACAACGCTTGACGCAAGTGTTCCTTCATACTAGAATCTGTATTGTATATTATACATCTCCCTGCCCCCTCCTTTTTTCTCATTTTTATTTTATCTTGTCTCTCCCGTATTTACATTCAGGCATTGTATGACTTTTACGTGTTATTTATAAAAATCTAATTTTCATGTATCTTGTATTGGTTTTACGAGGATACCCTTCATGTTATTAGTAGATGTTAATGTTTTTATTATTGTGTTCTTCAGTCCGAAGATTGCTTTAATGCAGCTCGCCACGCTACTCTAAGCTCTGCAAGCTTCTCCGTCTCCGAGTAACTGCTGCTATATCTTCATGAATCTGCTCACGGTATTCATCTCTTGGTCTCCGTCTACGGTTTTTCTTTTTACCGCCTACATTACCCTCGAACACTATCTCTTGATATCTCAGACTATACATTATCAGCCGATCACTTTTTTCAGTCACATTATGCCACAAATTTCTTGTCCCCATAATTCTGTTCAGTACTTCATTAGGTTTCGGCAGGACGCACAGTATTCGGCGTGTTCTCTGCTATTGAAGTTGTAAGCGGTTTGTCCTTGTGGTGCCGGGTTGGAGTCCGACGTGACCTTTGCAAGTATTGGACGCGGTGGCGTCTGCTGGATGATTCCCGTGGGTTTCCGGCTACATCCTTCTCTCGGAGCTTTCTAAGGAAGCGTTTATGAAGGGGCGCTGGATTTTACGAGAAATCACGGTGAGCATCCGATTAGTGTGCATGCCACTTGGTATAGTGTGGTGGCTATTTTGACTGCGTATCTCGGTTGCCCGTTGCTATTTATATAAATGTGTTATTTATCAAGGTTTTGCCTGGCACTACTTGAGTCCAGTTCTGTCAATGTGTGTGGGCTTGTGGATGTCACTATTCCAAACTGATTCCAGAATCTAAGGGTGCAGAATGCAAATGTAATTCTTCCGATTTATGAATTGTACTTTACACTCTGTGGAAATTGTTGAAGCTAGCTACCTTATTCCTGAGACATGTTTATATTTACCTGTTGGCTGGTATCACGAGCTCGAGCTGTTTATTAAATTGTTTGCGTCTACAAAAAACGAACTAAAGAATAATTTCTGCATTTGTGGCATGTTAATTTGTACTAAATAATTAACGAGTTTTTCTCTGTGTTACAGCATAGGTGATTCTATCTCTTGTCCACTGTGATCTAGTTAAAGACGACTGTGTACCAAGATTGAAATTTTTAAAGAATGTTTCTAGTATTTTGATAGCCGCAACCGCTGTCCTATGTTAGTAGAGAAGGAGGAATTACTGCTACGGGCGTTGCCTCAGCCACCACCTCTATCATCATAAATTTGAACCACATTTGTCAGTCATTCTGGCTACTTCGAAGGCAATGGCGTTTTGATAATTAGTGGCAATTCTTGTATTCTTGCTTTTAAAAAATATATTCGCCAGTGTTTTTAGAAACGTTAATAAACCCGTTATGGCTCAACACGTTTCCACTCAGCACCAGCTCTCTACCGCATTTCGATCTTCAGCATTCTTCTGTAGTACCACATTTCAAAAGCTTATTTTCTGTTCTTGTCTAAACTGTTTATGGCCCACGTTTCACTTCTATACGACGCTAAAGGCCATACAAATACTTAAACAAAAATTCATATACGATAATGATTCATTGGTCGTTTTCAGAAACGCTTTCCTTGGCATTATCAGTCTATATTTTACATCCCCTCTACTTCGGCTTTCATCAGTTATTTTGCTGCCCAAATACCAAACCTCATCTACTGCTGTGTCTAGTTTCCGACTCTAATTCCCTTAGCATGACGTGATTTAATTCGAATACTTTCCATTACCCTTGTTTTGATTTTGCTGAAGTTAATTTTGTATCCTCCTTTCAAGACACTGTCCATTCCATTTAACTGCTCTTCCAAGTGACAACGTCATCGACAAACCTCAAGATTTTTATTCCTGCTCCCTGATCTTTAATTGACACTCCAATTTTTTTTTTGGTTTCTTTTACTGCTTGCTTAGTGTACATATCAAATAACATCGGGGATAGACTACAATCGTGTCTCACTCCCTGCTCAACCACTTTCACACCCCTCGACTGTTCTAACTGCCCTCTTGCTTTTATACAAGGCGTAAATAGCCTTTAGCTCCCTGTATTTTACCCAAGCTACCATCCGAAATTCAAAGACAGTATTCCCGTCAAAATAGACAAAACATATTGATGTATCTATTTTAATATGCACTCATTGTAAACTGACGGACCAGACAGCTCTATTTATTTCCTTGCCTCAATTCGTGGCACTGTCCGCGTTTCCTATTGGATCATATGTTCACCGTATAAGCCGTAGCGCCCTCCTAGCTCCTTGGCAGCTCGAACTGCACAGTTCCTCGCTGGACTTGGTGACGTGCTCCCTGGGCTGTTCGTAGCGTAAGTGTTTTTCCTCTTTGTATGAGGTACTGAATGCGTTGTGGTGCTCAGTCCTTTACATACTGAAGGAAGTGAGCATGGCCTTCTGTACTGACTTGCCTACCTGCCATTCCTAATTCTGTCAAGCAGTCCCTTCTTCCATCCACATCCGTTCTTTTCTGTATTTCAATTTGTCTCTTATCAGTCCATTTAGTTTTTTAAATTCCCAGTTATCGAAAGATTTAAAATGTTTGCAGGTATTTCGTCTCCAAATTTCTTAAAATAATGACTTTTTCGTAATTTGTTTACTGGAAAGTTATCACGTCCATAGAGAATATGCCAGATTTCAGACTGTCAGTACAATGCAGGAAGCATGATTTTGTTGAAAACGTTTCGTACAAATCCATTCTTAGTATCAGCGAAACCGATGCTGTGCATTTGCTTCTCTGAGCACTGTATTCTGCAGAGCAGCGCTACAGGAAAATGGAAATTATTGCCCATGGACGGCTCTATTCAATTGTCGGCCTCTTGCTTTTACCACAGGACACTCTAGTGTTCATAGATAAGAACAAGTGGAAGCATCGATTTCATATCCTAGGTTCTGTTTCTTTCCATACGGCTGCTCTATTTAGCGACGGAATTGCATGTAGACGTAATTACGATTGCCAATCGTCCTCCCTCTGACTCCCAGACAGAACTGTAGGTGGTAATATGGCCGAGCGTTGTGTATAGTTCACTGATGAGGGGTAGTGGATCATGAATGCACTACGTATTTAATAGTACCGGAATCTGGAACGGCAACTGAAGAGTGGGGTATATTACATCTAACAGGGATTCAATACCACTCCTCTGGAATAAAAGTAATATGTTAATCGCTGCGCAAACACTCATGCCGGAATTTGGTGTGTGTGTGTGTGTGTGTGTGTGTGTGTGTGTGTGTGTTTGTGTGTGTAGTACGCTAGCTAGTCATGGTCTCAGTAAAAATGAGAAATTCTAGTTTTTAAATACCGTTCCCGAAAAAAGAAATGGAAGTATAAATGTTACTATTTAGCTGTAAAGTGTCAGATGGAAAAGAAGCACCTGATCTTATACCACAACACTGCTTAACTCCCCCCACCTCTTTAAATGGGAATATTAAAGATTAGGGTGAAACATGTATGTTAGGTGTATGTTACGTACGCACAACCACAAAACGAACTTATGTAACAAAATGAAACACCTACAGCCGACCTTATTTGTTATTTATTATATGAATACAAATTTCTGTGCTTCCGTGCACCATCTTCAGGCGTTAACTGACGATGAGGGGTTAACTCCAGTCGTATAAGCCCACACGATTCATCGATGACCACCATTTATGAACTGATTTTCGCAAACTACCTATAACTACGATGTTGTGTGATGATTGCAGTTATAGCGTCACTATTACAATAGTCCGCGAAAACCGTTTCATAGATGCTGCCCACTCATGAATCACGTATACAATTGGAGTTAAAATGGTGCAAATGGCTCTGAGCACTATGGGACTTAACTGCTCAGGTCATCAGTCCCCTAGAACTTAGAACTACTTAAACCTAACTAACCTAAGGACATCACACACATCCATGCCCGAGGCAGGATTCGAACCGGTGACCGTAGCGGTCGCGCGGTTCTAGACTGTAGCGCCTAGAACCGCTCGGCCACTCCAGCCGGCGATTGGAGTTAACCCCTCGGCGTCAGTTAAGGTCTGAAGATGGTGCACTGAAGCACCGAAACTGTTAGCCACATCATAAATAACGTCGTAAGGACGGCTGCAGGTGTTCCATTTCATTACGTAAGTGATAGGTCAAAGTCCCTCAAACCACCATTCTAAAGGAGCTTGTGACAATCGATGGACAGAGCGACAGGTACCCGTAATTCGTTCATACAAAACATGTCTGCATCTTACTGGACACAAATGTACTTGACGATGGGAGTTAGCCATCCGAAAAGCATAGTGGAAAGATAAAGTAAAATGCGTACTGCTTACAGTACGTTGTTGCTTTAACTGATACTTGTTGCCTTTTTTGTTCAATACCCTACACTTCAAACGTGAACTGCACTTCGCCGTCACAACTCTTCGCTCCAACTACGTAATGCACTATCTACGACAGCACATTTGTGAGTGATATGTTTTAGCGTTGTAGATTGAACTAAAGATGATACACGCATATTCACATGTGAATGATATACGAATGATTGAGCTATCACACTGAAAGGTTTTTAAAGATAATCAGTAGGAACGACCTTTAAAGAAGTACTCTGATGATCGAAGTACAATATATCAGAACATGGGATTCGGTTCTGCTGTTGTTGCATCAACTATCAAGTGAGTTCAATACGTGAAGCACGCTATAATTTGTTAACAAAAACTAGAAAACAACGCGAATAAAAATTTCTCTGGCCTTCCGCCAGGTCAAATGATAAAAATTGCACGAACCTTCGACCAAACACTCCTTGGTCATTTTCGGTGGTTTGACGGCTAGTAGGCTGCTGGTACGCCTCTTACATACACTAGCTGTCGCCTCTAATGTCACTGGAGCCGGCGGCATCGACATATATGACATGAGTCTGCTTTTGATGCGCCTGCTTCAACTGCGCGATCGCTGGATCTGACACCGTGCTAAGCTGCAAGCCACCGTCTCCTTTTAGGGTGCTATCAATGACTTTTATTTCAATGACTCCTTTAATAACAAAATCCCAGTAGATGTTTATATGAGCAACGACCTATGTTTCGTCAAATTTTATCCGATGTCCGTTTTCGAATGCTTGTACTGTTTGTCCGAGTCTCCACACTCGCCAGGTATCTTGGAGACCCCGAAGCGTTCTGCTGCGTTTTCAACTTGTCTCAGTAACTGACTGATCTTTGTCGGAGGCCTGAAGAGCAGTGTGATCTTGTGTCGATTCAGCAGGCTGCTTACCTTGCCCGATACGGAGCCACAGAATGACAAATTCATTTTCCTGCTCCTCATCGGTGGTATTGTTGTGAGTCTTGCTTGAAATCACTTCACTTTTTTGTGGACGTTATAGCCGTTGTTCCTAAAGACCTTGCATAAGTGGCTCAGGTCTTGAGGCAGATTATCAGCGTAAACTGGATCTCACTGATAATGCTGTTGAGGTGTTCAAAGAACACAATTTTCTTTCGTCCGTAGGCGCAAATGACGAACGTGTCGCCAAAATACCGAAAGAAAGGCTTTAATAGCGCCGTGTCTAAGGCTATATCCTAGAAATTCTCTATGAAGAGGTTTGCAACAACTGGGGTTAACAGGCTACCCATGCAACGTCGTCCGGATGACGGTAATACTAGCAGTTGCACAGAAAATAAGAAGACATAAGAGTGTGGCTAAACAGCTTGACCACTTCGTTTAGAAAGAAGAGGGATATTAAATCCAAACAGGCTTTCACAGGCACAATGGTAAACAATGCCACATCAGGACTGAATATAGTATTCCCCCTCACTATGTCGAAGACGGTTAATTCTATTGCTCAAGTCTCCTCGCTCCACATGTGGTCCGTTCGGTGTGGCCGAGAAGTTCTAGGCACTTCAGTCTGGAACCGCGCGACCGCTACGGTCGCAGATTCGAATCCTGCCTCGGGCATGGATGTGTGTGATGTCCTTAGGTCAGTTAGGTTGAAATAGTTCTAAGTTCTAGGGGACTGATGACCTCATGTGTTAAGTCCCATAGTGCTCAGAGCCATTTGAACCATTTCTCCACATGTGGAGCGAGGAGACTGGACAACTAACTACTTTGCCAGCTTGTATGCTGGTGAACCAGTTGTTGATACGACGAGGTGGAATGGCGTCCCGTCCTTTCAGAACTCCGGTAAAAGCGTAAGCAGTGGGTGGTCTAGGTGGGAAAAGATTCTTGACTACGGTGTTTTCCACCGAAGAGAACTTCAGAAGTTCAAACGTATTTCCTATTCTTCTCGATGATGGGCCGTTGTTTCCGATTAGTATCTTCGGCCAGTAGCGCGTAGATCTTCGTATTAGTCTGTATGTTCCGTAATTACGGCTGCAACACCCGTGTCATGAGGGAGTACCACAACGTTTTCATCATGGCGTAGTTCATGTGGAACGTTGCGTTGAACCCAGGTAATGTTGGGTACTGGAGACTTTGCTCTCGTGAGAATACGGCTCGTTTCACGACGCATTTCAACCCATGTTTCAATTGGGAGCTTGTGGACTGCCTGTTCGACGCCACACATTATATCACAGATAGGAGTGTCCCGCATCGAAGGTGCGAAATTAAGTCCTTTCGTAAATGCCCACACTGCACCTGTGTCTATATCTCTCGCCGTCACGTTGATGAACGTGCGTTCTGCGGATCTGTGGTCCGCACCGTGTTGTTGTTGCGGAAGGGTGATGAAATTTTCGTTATGCCTCTCTGCAGGTTGTTTCTATTATGACGTTCGTTTGGAAACCGTAGCTGCGTCGACCCATTTTCAGTGCAAAGCTGCGAGGGTTCTTGATAGATGCAGATGCAAGGCCATAAGAGCACGTCCATTTGAATCCAGCTGATGCCTGGTGTAGTGTATCCTCTTTCGTAGTAGTTCCGAAAGTGGCCCGAAGAAATATCCTCCAGATGGCGGCGGCGTTGATATGATGGAATACCATAAGAAATTGGCTATAACGTCCATTAAATAAATGAAATGATATCAAACAAGACTCACAACAGGACCACCAGTGAGGTGCGGGAAAAGAGACTTGCCGTTCCGTGGCTCCGCCTCGGGCAAGGTAAGCCGCCTGCTGAAACGACACAAAATCAAATTGATCTTCAGGCCTCCGACAAAAACCCGTCTGTTACTGAGACCAGTTAAAGACGCAGCAGGTCTCAGACCACGTGGGGTTTACAAGATACCTCACGAGTGTGGCCACTATTAAGTCGAATAGACGGTACACACTATGGAACAAAGCGGCATGAGAGGTTCTATCGCCTACCCAACCCCGAGAAATCTGCTTTCCTTGACAATGCTTTACAAAACGAACACCGGATAAAATTTGACGAAACATTCGTTGTTGCTCGCACAAACACTGCTTATTTATGGGAGTATATCATTACAGGTTATCATAACATTTCTGATCTACATGTACCAAATTTTTGTTGCTCTATTTTAGCTAAAGTCTCTAAATACAAAGGTCACTTCTATTCTTCGTTTTTGTCGTTACACACAAATATCAAATTTGTATTTCCAAGTGTGCTCATCGTCAGTATTTGTATTAACAAAAAGTAAATTGGATTCCTTTTATAACGCCTCTTCTTCTTGATGATTTGGTTTGATTTGTACTTGGCCTCGGCTAAAACTCGGCGACAGTCGGAAGTGTGTTGAGATCGTTATCAGATTACGAAGACGACGTTACACAAAACTTACTTCACCAAGAATCGTAATTAATCGTTCGTAATCGATGTTTAACTGATTAATGATGAAATATTAATGATAAAACCAATACAGTCACATCCACAACAAATTCCCTACAAGCTGGTCGTAATTTCAAGTATCTAAGAACTCGTAAAAGTTGTTATTTGAGTCAAATATTCTACACAAGCGCCGAGCGCTACAGTCAAATATTATCGCTGCGCGTAATTATTACTAGGGAGTTTCATGTCAATAATTTGATAGAATTTTAAATCACAAATGCACGACTTGGCACGAGAGGGTGTTTTATTGCACAATATCAGTCACTTCCTAACCGAGCATTGAGAAGAAAACTTTCCCAGGTGTTCGGGGGATTTAAATTATATGCTTCGGACCTATCACTGAAGTTCCATAAACCACTGGCTATTATGAATGAAAATTGTCTATCAGTGTTCGTTGCCTAAATCACTGTCTAAGTAATGTTTAGTTCGATTATCTAGTTAAAAGTTCACTTTATTCTGGTAGGTAAAAGTCCTCCGTTCGAATTCTAATGCCGTGATATTTGAAGTCAGAAGATCGTATTACTGCGTCATAATAGAACGCAATTATTCAATCTGAAAAGCAATCTAAGTGCGTCTACATGTACGAGCATTCAAATATATGACCTGCTTCGGCTAACTCTCGTAACGTAGTGACAATGCATTGAATTATACTTAGTCATTACTCACGATTCCCAAAGAGTACTCACACGGAGTATTCTTTGGGATCGTTGGTTCTACTTTGCGAATGTTAATTTATGCTAATTTTGCAATTTATTATGATTTTGATTTTAATTTTACTGAAATTTAATCCTTCTTTCGTAGATTGCTAAATTGTCAAGTCTTAGATTCCTGATTTAATTACTTGTTATTGTCTTAATAATAGTTATAAATGGAACCTCGTTCGCTTACTCAGTTTTCTGGGAATTTGGGACTTGGGGGGGAAATCTTTGGGGTATTGGGAGCTAATTTTTGATTTTTATTTCTCGTCCGAGGAAGTGACATTACACTTTGATTCTCAACAGAACAAAATTAAAAACGGAGAACTTGATGGAGTTCTTCCACAGGATCATCCTCGTTTTGTACCATTTAGAAACAATCATGATGTACTCACAGTGCCATACACTTAAGGGAACATGTCTTGGTTTACAGGTTTGGAATCTTCTACAGTGCAATACGGCCTAATAATAACAGGTGGTGGACATGTTCAGAGACACTGTTCCACAATAATACAGTTTGTAGTAGAAAGCCGTCAGTGTATGTTGTTGAGATAGACGTCTTTCTATCATACCACAGGAAGGAAGACCGGGTGATCGTGCTGGCGAGGAATGTTGACCAAAGCCCTTAACATTCTGATCTCTATTGTTCATTCATTTATCAATCGTGTTACGTAGACTCTGTCAAAAGCGATAAGCTCCAGGCACCTAGAACTAGTCGAGGAACACACTAAAAATGGTAAGTGGATCATAGAAACTCATTCGTATACTGTATTAAAAGTAAACAGCCACTTGACTGCTTAGTGATATTCAGGTTTATGCAGCTAAATGAAGTAAAAGCTGCTGTCTGCTCAGTTGCCCTGGGCACCTGCTGTTAATCTGATTCTAGGTTAGTATTTACTTAATTTCAAAGGTTGTATAAAACACAATAATGTCTACATCCTTAAAAATTCAGCCTTATATACAGCACGTCATTACTTGTGCTGCTCTCTGGTGAATACTGTTACCAGCTATTTAGCTGACAGAACATCACCACCCCTAAATGTATGTGTTCGGACCATTTGTAGAAATGTTGGCTAATAATACATGTTTTAATTGCTTCGTGTTCGGGTGAGCTTGTTGACGACCTTCGCACCATGGTACATAATTCTGTGTACTGACATATTGAATGTCATGGGATAGAGGGACACAGGTGGCGCGAGTGTGTTGTATGCGCACCACACTTCCCCTCTGCCAGCTGCAGTTATGTAGGGAACCTTAGGAGTGGCTGGGCAGGTGATTCGTGTAACACACATACAACGTCATCGTGAGCAGACGCCGTTCGAACGGTCAATGCCCGACAGGTAGGTATTTTGATTTCGGCAGTAGTGCAGGAATTTGGCTTCACACGTTAAACGATGTCAAGCGTTGAAAATGAATGATTGTATAAGGGTATCACAGTCCGCAACAGACCACGTACCGGCTGATGACCGTGGCCGGCGTCATTTGAGACGAGTGGTCAGTAGTGACAAGGGCAACAGCGCAACAAATCCCGGCTCGTTTCAACATAGGATATGCTAGACACGTCTCCAGTGGACAATCTATAGGAAAAGGGTCCACGGGGTATGGGAGCCGACGCCGCATACGGGTGACACTATTAACCCAGCTACACAGGGCACATTGACTTGCATTTGTCGCCAATCACCAGCGATGGACACCGGAATAATGGCGCAACTTGATATGATCGGACGAATCATGATTTCAACTGCACCATGCCGATGGGAGGCACAGCAGACCACATGAGTCTTCAGTATGTTGAGTTGCTCCGGGACTATCCCCTCCCATACTTTGCCTTCCAATACCCAGAAGACTTTGCAGTGTTTCAAGATCATAACGCGACGCCACATCGCTCCTACGTCACCCAGGAGCGACTCCTGCGCATGCAGGAGAGGTACAGTAACTGAACAGCCACCCTGGAGCTCAGATTTGAGCCCCATCGAGAATACATGTGATGTCTTGGAGCGCAGTCTCCGGGCCATGGGCCCTGCACCCCGGAATGACCAGAAGTTGCTGCCACTCTGCAAACGATGTAGTGTCACCAGCTTAAAAGGGAGTAAGAGGGACGTGAAGACTGAGTTTCACGGCATCTCACTGTAGTCTGCAGAGCCAAGGGACACCCCACGTCATATCAGGTGCGTATCCCATGACATTTGGTAATTCACTGTACTGTAGACGAGACAAAAGACGCAAAGACTATATGACAATTATTTTCGTAGCTTTAATGTTGACTGTGCAAATAAGAGCTCAGATAAAGTTTTTTTTTGTTTGTTAGCAGCAACAATGATCTTTGAGTAGGCACAGTACTGCGAAGTTAGTGTTGGGGTTCCTAGATGCTTAGGAATGATTCACCAATATGTACAGTTATCTCTATTTCACTCAATATTCGTACTGTTCGCTTCTGCTGAGCGGTTTACTACAGGTGCTCTCCTCCTGAATGTAATTCAATAGGGAGTGCAAATATGCAAAACAACCCCACACTCTCGTCCTGAGGTCAAGATGCTACTTCGGGCGAAACGAGATGAACTGAGATCCTTCATTGGTTTATGTACGTGTTGACGTAATTGTAGTAAGTTATCGAATTGGTCCCCAAGGAAGTGTACCCACTATGCTTCGCGTGACATACGACTGTTGTCCACCTCTGGAGCTAACTGGTCTTGCTGCTCGATTGAAGTAGTTTAGTATGAGTCTATGTGATATTAAAACAGTTAGCCCTGAACGAACTGCATGTCTGAGCTATCGTCTCAGCTGTGTCTACCGAGGTTGCCTTGGGCACTTGATTAATATTCTTCCGTCATTACCGACGTTAGTGTTTCAATAGCTCTTAAGTCATCGGAGCATCATGTTGGTAGAACCAGAAGAAGAGTCAGTCAATACTGATAAACGTACAGACATAGTCCGTCTTTCGCACGCTGTGAAAGGCAACCGACTGCGATGGATGAAGTACTGGTTGAGCTTTGAACTGCTCTGCAGACCATCATAAACACAAGTGGTTTTTGCCTGTATGAATCAACAGGTACTGTGACTGAAATACGGAAACAACAACAAATAAAAACGCTGCACATCTACAAATACATGATTGCTCTGTTATTCACAATTAAGTTTCTGGCAGAGGGTTCATCGAACCGCCTTTGAGCAACGTCTGTACCGTTCCACTCTGGAAACCTGCGCGGGAAAAACGAAGTCTTTCTGTAAGAGCTCTGATTTCTGTAAATTTATTATCATTTCTCCCTATGTAGGTTGGTGCCAACAATATGTTTTCATACTCTGAGGAGAAAGTTGGTGACTGAAGTTTTATTAGAAGTTCCTGCCTCAGAGAAAAGTGCCTTTGTTTTACTTACTGCCACGCCAATTCGAGTATCATATCCGTGGCACCTTCTCCCCTATTTCGCGTTAACAGAAAACGAGCTTCGCTTCTTTGAACGTTTTCCAAGTCCTTAATCAATCCTACCTAAAGCGGATCCCACACCGCACACTAATGCTCCAGAAGAGAACGTAAGCAGCCCGTTTAGTAGACCTGTTGCATTTTCTAAGTGTTCTGAAAATAAATAGCGTAGTCTTTGGTTTGCTTTGCCCACATCATTATCTATGTAATCGCTCCAGTTTACGTTAATCGTAATTGTAGTCCCTAAGCATTTAGTTGATTTTATAGCCTTTAGATTTTTGTGATTTATCGCGTAACTGAAATTTAGCGGATTCTTTTTAATGCTCATGTGGATGACGTCACACTTTTGTAATTTAGTGTCAATCGGCACTTTTTACACCGTACAGATAAATTGTGTAACGCTTTCTGTAATTTGTTTTGCTCATCTGATAACATTACAAGAAGGTAAATGACACCATCGTCTGCAAACAGTCTTAGAGGACAACTCAGATTGTCTCCTAAATCGCTTATGTAAATAAGGAACAACAGAGAACCTGCAACACTTCGTTGAGGAACACCAGATATTACTTCAATTTTACTCAATGACTTTGTCAGTTATTACGGTGATCTTTCCGACAGAAAAAACCCGTCGGGACCTGTGGTTTTGTTCGCCGCACCCTTATGAAGAGCATCAGCGATATCATTAACCGTAAGTGTCACTGTGAGAATCTCCTCAGCACTCAGCAGCACCGTGAAGGATACCTGTCAACGAAAGGAGGACATGAGTCGATACCGCCATGTCCTGGTCCTCTGCTGCATAGAACTGCTTGCAGTGATCCACAAAGGCGTTTGCCATACCATTTTGGGACTTCAATCGGCGGCCATCTGGCATGTCGAGAGAATTGAGCAGCTTTCTCCAACACTGCTGGTTCTCTCGGATAATTTGGTGCATGGACGGAGGTTCTCCTAGTACACAATTGTGATATCTTGCGCGAACTATTACGCCTTCAAGGCGGTGACGCATAAGAGGAATCCACTCTCAAAACTGAGAAAATACTCCATAGCTAAGCAATTAAATTAGAAGTGTCTTGTGACGAACGGTATCAAAAGCCTCCTGGAATTCTGGACGTGTGGAATCAGTTTGACTCCCTCTATCGATATCACACATATCCAAACCTATAGAGTGTGGGAACCGTAGGCATTCAAAACAATTTCCATTCGCATCGAAATTGATAAGTCATGTATGGTTTTCAGGGTAATCTTACACTGTTTATCCTGAAGTGCAGTAGCATATTCTGGTAGGGATTACGCACCCTTGTATACAAAGTAGACGCCAAAGGCTCAAAATGGTCAAATGGCTCTGAGCACTATGGGACTTAATTGCTGAGGTCATCAGTCCCATAGAACTTAGAACTACTTGAACCTGACTAAACTAAGGACATCACACACATCCATGCCCGAGGCAGGAATCGAACCGGCGACTGTAGCAGTCGCGCGGCCAAAGGCTCATTAATATTAAGATCTGGTGGCCAGGGATAACGCACAGTTCTTCGTCGCGATCACAGAACCAGTCCTGGACGATGTGAACACTGGAAACAGAGGCCCTGTCGTCTTGGAACACAGGATCATTTTGGATAACAAAAATGGTACCTTTGAATGGACCTGAACAGCCAAAATGGTGCATAGTCTGCCTGGTTACGTGGGTGGCAACGCGCTCACCTCCCAAGCAAGCGGACCCGGGTTCGATTCCCGACCGGGTTGGAGATTTTCTCTGCTAGGGGTTTGGGTGTTGTGTTGTCCTCATCAACATTTCATCCTCATCACCGGCGCGCAAATCAGCAAATGTGGCATCGAATGAAATAAGACTTGCCATTGACGGCCGAACTTCCCCCAATTTGGGCCTCCCGGCCAACGGTGCCATACGCTCATTTCCATTGTTTTGGCTACATAGTCCTTGGCAGTGATGCTATCTTGCAGCTTGCAGGGGCCGGCCACGGTAACCGAGCGGTTCTAAGCGCGTCAGTCTAGAACCGCGCTGCTGCTACTGTTGCAGGTTCGAATCCTGCCTCGGGCATGGATGTGTGGGATGTCCTTAGGTTGGTTAGGTTTAAGTAGTTCTAAGTCTAGGGGACTCATGATCTCAGATGTTAAGTCCCATAGTGCATGGAGCCATTTGAATTTTAGTACCTAGAATGCGAAAACAGATGCCCCCTTCTCTCTCTCTCTCCTTGTCTCTCTCTCTCTCTCTCTCTCTCTCTCTCTCTCTCTCTCCCACGTCTCTCATTGATAACTCACATCATCACATCATTACTGGTGAGTTAATATCTACTCACAACGCAATACGCACTTTGCGTGTATAAGTCCGGCTTGTATCATCTTTCGCTACGCAGTGGGAAGTGATCTGCACCGGAAAGCCCGACAATGAACGCCCTTAGACGTAGCACACAGAAAACTTGGTTCCCGGATCCTGGGCCGGCCCCGGTGGCCGTGTGCGGTTCTAGGCGCTGCAGTCCTGAACCGCGGGACTGCTACGGTCGCAGGTTCGAATCCTGCCTCGGGCATGGATGTATGTGATGTCCTTAGGTTAGTTAGGTTTAAGTAGTTCTAAGTTCTAGGGGACTGACGACCTAAGATGTTAAGTCCCATAGTGCTCAGAGCCATTTGAACCAACCGGATCCTGGCTGAAACTATGTATACAGTCAGTGAAAGTTTTACAATTAGAAGGTGCTGCACGTTTGATGCGCACATTAAGATTTGAAAAAATAGGCCACTGCTGTGCTACCTAAGAAAACGAGCGTGTGAAGCGTCGCTGGGTCACACGCAGCAATTGTGATACGTGAACCCGCTTGAATTCAGTGAAATCAGAGACCCAGTAGCTCAAATGGTGCCGGCCGGTGTGGACGAGCGGTTTTAGGCGCTTCAGTCCGGAACCGCGCTGCTGCTATGGTCGCTGGTTCGAATCCTGCATCGGGCATGGATGTATGTGTTGTCCTTAGGTTAGTTAGGTTTAATTACTTGTAAGTTCTAGAGGACTGATGACCTCAGATGTTAGGTCCCATAGTGCTCTGAGCCATTTTTTGAACTCAAATGGTATGCTATAGGATGCACTATCTCAGTTATTGTCATCAATTCTCTCTTCAGTATGACCAATGGTTGTGCTTTCTTCCAGGAGTTCATTCTTAATTGTACACTGACGTACTTCTTATGTAATCCCCTAACACTCTGATGTGTATACAAGACACCAAAGCGGCGTGTTGATAGATGTTCGCTTGACTGTAGCTTACAAACCTCAGCTACAAGGACGTGCACATGCGACTAGAACAATAGCTGTTCTAGACAATAGCAGTGTGGAAAGAGGAAGAGCCCGGGGTTCTGATGACATGCATCTGCTTGCTCTCACCTATGCGTACTTGAGCGTCCTGTGCTAAAAGCATGCGACCGGCATCTGGGATCGAACCCTGGGACCTAGTTCACTGCCCTGCTTGCGTCGTACCCGATTCCTCAGAGTCCTATCCAGTGTATTGCCTGTTAGCTTTTATCTCGCTATTTTCGGTCGTCATTTGTTTAATTATCACTAAACAAATATCAGTCGAACATACAGAGACAAAAACCAAGAGGCAATATTTCAACAAGTGGTCACGAAAGCCTCTACAGTTTTCTAAAACTTCACCCATTAACGTAATTTATGTAGTGGGTAAACGTATCCCGTAAGTTTATTTGCTTGTCATTTGTAACGTTTACTGTGGGCATATTCAGTTATCTAGTGGAGAGCTCAAATTTGATATTTTTCATGGAAAAGGTCACAATCAATTAAAATTTTTACTGACGTATTCGTAAATATAAAAATAAAGTAAGTAATTACTTACCATGAATTTTAGTCAATTTAACGTGGACACCGGAAGAGGGAACATGGTTTCGAAAACTGACGCTCTGCCCATTAATATCTAATATCTGACTGACGACAGAAGCATTTACAAATTTTAGACGAACTTTGTTTCTCCTAACAACTTCTTTCATACAACATCTGAAGTTTTAACAGATTAGAGTAATCTGTTTCAAACCTAGATATAGTCATCATGCTGTAATACAATATCAATTCAAC
This sequence comes from Schistocerca piceifrons, assembly GCF_021461385.2. Classification (NCBI taxonomy): domain Eukaryota; kingdom Metazoa; phylum Arthropoda; class Insecta; order Orthoptera; family Acrididae; genus Schistocerca; species Schistocerca piceifrons. The sequence continues at coordinate 565,582,379 of NC_060138.1, forward strand.
GCACTGATCCTTACCACCATCCTTAATATACCTCCCTTCCTCCCTCCCCCATCTTTTCAGCATATACTTTATTTCTGAAACAAGAAATGTCAGAAGGAATGTTGAACCGCGAACAGGGTTGACAGCGGGACAGCAATCACACAAATTTTGGTAGAGCCTTCGAGAATTGAAATCCATTTATATGTCCCTATATCTACATCTACGTCTGCAACTATACTCCTCAAGCGATATTACGGTGTTTAGTGTGTATACTTTTGGTTCCACAAGTATTTCCTCTCTTTCTTCTTGAATTCATGGATGTATTGAAAAAAAACATCTGTCGATAAACTTCCATGTGAGCTGAAATTTCTTGCATTTTCTCGTCGAGATCATTTAGCGAGACGCGTGTGGAAGGTCGTAATACGTTGCTCGACTCTTCTTCGAATGTACGCTCTCGGAATTTTAATAGTAAACCTCTATGTCATTTATACTTGTGATTAATGATATGGCTTCAGTCAGTAAATCATTATCAAGCCGAAGCAAAGCGTAACCAGCTAGTCATTACAACACTTGAAGTGAACAGCTTCGATGTGCTTTGGATACTATTTATTGTAAGAGAAGCTATGTTATCCTACCTTCACCGAAGTCGTTCACTTCAAATGTTGTACTGACGAGCTGGATACGCTTTGCTTCGGCTTGATAATGGTCTACTGATCGAAATCGGTAGCGCTGAGCATAAAAATAACCAGCTGATGCTTATATACAATGAACTTTCACGATCTGTTAACATTCGCCGTTAAGCTTTTCTGCTCAAGACCCAATACAGACATTACAGGGCAGCTTCTCGGGCAGCAAGTGTACCGTTCTCATTAATAATAGGTCACCTCAACAAATTTGTATTTTTGAGCCCAAATAGACTAGCTGTAGTAAGGGAGCATAGCTTTGTCCCTGACCCCAAGTACAATCGTTAAAGTCGACATTATTCGTAAACACGTCGTGTTGATTGTTCTGTTTTAGATTGTTGGCTCCTTCACTATTGTTATATTATTACTGTGCGGCAAAGTGTTGTTGTGTTGTCTTTGTGAACGAATTATAAACTGAGTTATAATGGTAAATGTACTTTTGTTTAAATGCATTATGTAGTATGAGCAAAAATACAAATATTTAGTAAATGATTGTCATTTTTCTTCTACTTTTTGGATTGTACTACAACACATTTAACTTCATTTGATATTCATACTACAAATGTGTGCCAAGTTTGAAGCTGGCCGTCTCTATAACGCGCATTCACGAAACTATTTTACATACGTATCAAAAGTTACACCACAACAACGATTCGTACGAGTCGCGGATGCCTGTGGGTTGTCAGCAATGGAAAACAAACAATAAAATGTTCGCCCTCTCACATCCTTCAGCCCCGCTATGGCCTTACTGCTTACCACTCTGCCCCTGAGGTACGCTGCCAACTTTACTTAGTACATGGCCGAATTCACCAGGTCAGAAATAGCGAACACCTTACTTATCTCACTTCCGAATTCACCAACGACAGTTACAATTACTCACGTCTTAAAATATTACCTTCTATGTAAGCTTTTTTGTTCGTGGCTGAGCAGGAAGCTCTTAACGCTGCCCTCCAATGCTAAATTTGTGACCCCTTGATGCCTCAGAACATGACCTACCAACTGGTCCCTTCTTCTTGTCAAGTTGTGCCACAAACTCCTCTTCTACCCAATTCTATTCAATACCCCCTCATTAGTTATGTGATCTACCCATCTAGTCTTCAGCATTCTTCTGTAGCACCACATTTCGAAAGCTTCTTTTCTCTTCTTGTCCAAACTACACTCCTGGAAATTGAAATAAGAACACCGTGAATTCATTGTCCCAGGAAGGGGAAACTTTATTGACACATTCCTGGGGTCAGATACATCACATGATCACACTGACAGAACCACAGGCACACAGACACAGGCAACAGAGCATGCACAATGTCGGCACTAGTACAGTGTATATCCACCTTTCGCAGCAATGCAGGCTGCTATTCTCCCATGGAGACGATCGTAGAGATGCTGGATGTAGTCCTGTGGAACGGCTTGCCATGCCATTTCCACCTGGCGCCTCAGTTGGGCCAGCGTTCGTGCTGGACGTGCAGACCGCGTGAGACGATGCTTCATCCAGTCCCAAACATGCTCAATGGGGGACAGATCCGGAGATCTTGCTGACCAGGGTAGTTGACTTACACCTTCTAGAGCACGTTGGGTGGCACGGGATACATGCGGACGTGCATTGTCCTGTTGGAACAGCAAGTTCCCCTGCCGGTCTAGGAATGGTAGAACGATGGGTTCGATGACGGTTTGGATGTACCGTGCACTATTCAGTGTCCCCTCGACGATCACCAGTGGTGTACGGCCAGTGTAGGAGATCGCTCCCCACACCATGATGCCGGATGTTGGCCCTGTGTGCCTCGGTCTTATGCAGTCCTGATTGTGGCGCTCACCTGCACAGCGTCAAACACGCATACGACCATCATTGGCACCAAGGCAGAAGCGACTCTCATCGCTGAAGACGACACATCTCCATTCGTCCCTCCATTCACGCCTGTCGCGACACCACTGGAGGCGGGCTGCACGATGTTGGGGCGTGAGCGGAAGACGGCCTAACGGTGTGCGGGACCGTAGCCCAGCTTCATGGAGACGGTTGCGAATGGTCCTCGCCGATACCCCAGGAGCAACAGTGTCCCTAATTTGCTGGGAAGTGGCGGTGCGGTCCCCTACGGCACTGCGTAGGATCCTACGGTCTTGGCGTGCATCCGTGCGTCGCTGCGGTCCGGTCCCAGGTCGACGGGCACGTGCACCATCCGCCGACCACTGGCGACAACATCGATGTACTGTGGAGACCTCACGCCCCACGTGTTGAGCAATTCGGCGGTACGTCCACCCGGCCTCCCGCATGCCCACTATACGCCCTCGCTCAAAGTCCGTCAACTGCACATACGGTTCACGTCCACGCTGTCGCGGCATGCTACCAGTGTTAAAGACTGCGATGGAGCTCCGTATGCCACGGCAAACTGGCTGACACTGACGGCGGCGGTGCACAAATGCTGCGCAGCTAGCGCCATTCGACGGCCAACACCGCGGTTCCTGGTATGTCCGCTGTGCCGTGCGTGTGATCATTGCTTGTACAGCCCTCTCGCAGTGTCCGGAGCAAGTATGGTGGGTCTGACACACCGGTGTCAATGTGTTCTTTTTTCCATTTCCAGGAGTGTATTTATCGTCCATGTTTCACTTCCATACATGACTACACTCCATACAAATACTTTCAGAAAAGACTTCCTCACACTTAAATCTATACTCGATGTTAACAAATCTCTCTTCTTCAGAAACGCTTTCCTTGCCATGGCCAGTCTACATTTTATATCCTCTCTACCTCGAGCATCATCAGTTATTTTGCTCCCCAAATAGCAAAACTCGTTTACTACTTTAAGTGTCTCATTTCCTAATCTAATTCCCTCAGCATCACCAGACTTAATTCGACTACATTCCATTATCCTCGTTTGGCTTTTGTTGATGTTCGTCTTATATCCTCCTTTCAAGACACTGTCCATTCCGTTCAACTACTCTTCTAAGTCCTTTGCTGTCTCTGACAGAATTACAATGTCATCGGCGGACCTCAACGATTTTATTTCTTCTCCATGGACTTTAATACCTGCTCCGAATTTTTCTTTTGTTTCCTTTACTGCTTGCTCAATATACAGATCGAATAACATCGGTGATAGGCTACAACCCTCTCTCACTCCATTCCCAACCGCTGCTTCCCTTTCATGCCCCTCGACTCTTATAACTGCCATCTGGTTTCTGTACAAATTGTAAATAGCCTTTCGCTCCCTGTATTTTACCCCTGCCACCTTTAGAATTTGAAATGAATACATAAAGTTACCTGCTCGCCTCTGTCTGTCTGTAAAGGCTAATCTCAGAAACTACTCTAGAGATTTTGATACGGTTTTGACTGACTGAATTACGAGAAAGGTTCGTGTATAGAATTCATAAATATTGGTGTCTGAACTACGATTAATTAAATTTCGTCTCTGCCGTGAAAACAATGGCGTTTCGCTATAGCTTTACGGCCGCCGCAACTCCAGACAGTAGCGAAATCTTAATAGCATCCGACCCTGGTCTGGTGCGTGCCTGACATCCGATAGGTCGCGGGATTGAATCCTGATCGGACTACCTACTTCTATCTCTGTTTTTTATCCTAGCAAAAAAAACCTCAATGATGCTGGAGATTCGCTAGAAACGATGCATGGTTTCGGGTTTTACATTCAGCTGTAGGTCGTCTTTTCCAGGTAGGGTAAGTGTGTCCGAGACGCTGTTCGCCAAGTGACGTCCAATTGAAAAACTTGCACCAGGACATTCAGCCACACGAAATTATTAATACCACCAAAATCTATATAACATACATAAATTTCCCTTCTGCATATGTCATAAGCTAAAAAATCCCATCATTTTTCTCTGGCCGCATGCGTTTGGATTCGGCTGCTGGTTGCCATATGCTTCTCTTCTGTCTCGCGACAGCCCCGCCGATAAGTGAACGGTCGCAGGGACGCAGTGCCTTTGTGCTCGGCTCTTATTGGTGGAGGTTGCGGTCCGTCAATACGTTCACGCCTATTAGAGCTGCGTACGCCGGCAAGTGACGTTTTCTGTTTAAACCGTTTAATTTGTGTGAAATTTACCTAACGTTCTTCTACGATTTTTAACCCTCCGTTCTTACTATAAAATCTGTGTAATGTTGCCTACCAGTCGGGCCATACGTGGATACAATTTTGACTACTTATAATGCAAACACCTTTTTGGGCGTAAATAGTTTTAAAATAATTTTATTTATTTAAAGTTTTCGTTTAAAAAGAACACAATTTTTATACTTTCACTGATGGCTTATCTTCTCACTGCAAATTTGCGCTGGGTGTACTGATGACGACGGACAGTTGCGAGTACACAGGTATGACGCATTTTGTAGTGTAATAAATATGTAATGTACTGAATCGACTGTGAGAAAGCTAAGTGGCAAAGACGTTATCTGAGAGACTCTATCATAATTATATCGTTGACTCGGAATATTAATTTCTCTCTGTGGTTTACTCGTAACTAAGGGTAACTAGAGTTTTCTGTTCGCTTCTTTTGATGTTATGTGGAGAATTGTACAAGAGACACAATAAATCGTCATTATTTCATGAGAACAAAGGTGAGCGTATCGACCTTTATTAGTATTTTTGGAAGTATTGAAATAGCAGAGTTGTTTCAGATTGAATGCACGTGTACGGGAAGAGACATGGACAACAGCAATCGAACCTGCAATCTCATGTATGAATAGTTTCTAAAAATATCCAGCCGTCTCTCCCAAGACTCTTCATAAGCGCAACAAACAGTAATTCTTTTAACAGCACTATGAGGGACAATTTTATCACGTTGTTACGACCTTTTACTGCGATCATAATACATCGACAACAGACAAGCAAAACACAGACAAACATATAAAAAGAATCTACCACAATTTGCTACTGCGACAGGACAGATCCGAAATATATATATGAGAGTTTTCCAATATTACTCGATACACCTGTAAGAGATGGATGAATTTACATATCAAATCAATTCTCACATGACGAATCTGTGATCTTGGGAGATTTGGATTCAGAGTTTATTGTCATGAATTCCTCAGACAACACCGTAAGCGTTAATATTCAGTTCGCACAGTTGAGTAAAACCAACACTCAATGAAGCTAGTCAAAATTAAACCAAAAATGGTCAAATGTCACTATTATAGGTTTCGTACAAAATTGTAGCTTATCACTTTAGGAAATGCGATGTTTATTGCAACACGACTGGTCACTCAAGTTTGTGTGAATAGAGTTTGGATCATATTTCATTACACTGTATGAGCGTTCATGTCAGATAACATCACATTGTGTGGTATCACATTCTCCCACCAGTACCCTGTTAAAACCTTGCACATAAATACAGTTCTCCACTGAAACACTGAAGTCATCCACTGTAAAATCTTTTCACACATAATAATGTGTCCGTGTAAGTCATTGCACAGGAATACAAATCCACAGAACAATCCTAATCATACACCGTGTCCCAATATCTGTAGAAAACAGGTGGTCCCACATTCACAGCTTTTTGATGGTCTATTACTCTATCTTACAATTAAATTAAAACTTAAATAACCTGAATACCTTTGATACCACATTGTCTATGTCCCCTTATCCATGTCTACCGACTCATCTCAAGGGCAAAAGACTTCCTAATACATCAAGTCACAAAAGGATTAACTCCTCCCCAAGAGAGTCAAATAAATATTCATCTCGATTCCATTTAGGTTAAGGATAGATAGACACAACCCTAACTTAGTCTCCTTTATGTGCTGTGTATGAAGTTCAATGGCAAAGCGCTTATATTCAGAACTACTAAATTAAAGAAACATCACCTTAAAAACACTTAACACTAACATACAAGATCAAATAACACAATACCACTAGTACAATATACCAGTTAAAATCAAACTTTTCGCAATTATCCTAGATCACTGACTGTCTCAGTCTTTTGAGAAATATGGCTTTAAATCTTTATGCAGGTACATGTCCTTTACTTTGCTAGTCGTTGGATGCCCTAGAATATAGGGTCCTGGATTTGGCATTGAAATTACTCTGTAGGGTCCAGAAAAAATTAATCACAAGTTCTTATTCCTTTTTTTGAGCAATGATGCTTTGGGATGTGTCTTGAGTAACACCTTCGTCCCAGTCTGAAATGTCTTTGTCCCTTTTAAACTTCCATCATAGTAAATTTTTCTCTGTTGAGCTTTTCTTTAATCACTGATAGTGCCTGACGAATCTTTGCCTCCCTAGATTCTTCATTGATTGATAATTTAGGTAGACAATTTATCCACTCATTATTTTCTTTTCTATTAAACTTCAATTCTGTGGGTGTATAGTTGGTTGAAGCGTATGGTAAATTATTGTAAACTTCTTCAAATTGTTTTAAATATTCCACCCACAAAGTTGGTTTATGGTGACAAAAAGTCCTCGTAAATCTGTTAACTTCTCGGAATAGCCTCTTAATTGTATTGGCTTGTGGATGAAATCTAGAAATTAATAATTGTTTAATCTAGCTTTCCTTCAAGAATCTTTTCCATTTGCATCCAGTGAAATTTGATGCATTATCAGACAATAAAACTTTGGGTTTTCCAACACCTGGGATATAATCAGTGATGATTTTCTCAATAATTGCTTTTGCAGTACAAGTCTTGATCGGGTACAATTTTACATAGTTGGTGAATAAATCGTAAAATCCGACAATATACTTAACATTCCCTCTGGCTCGTGGTAGGAGTCCCATTACATCAACACTTACTACCTTCAAAGGTTCCTCAACCACAATCGGATGCAACAGTCCTCTTGCTCCATGATTCAAAGACTTTGTGTTTTGGCAAATCTGACAACCCCTTATGGTGGTTTGTACAACCTTTCTCAAGTTAGGAATGTGACAGTATCTACCTACCTTCTCTGTACATTTACTTACCCCACAATGTCACCAGACTATGTGTGTACGCCATATTAATTTGCTTTCATAATCGTGTGGAATACAGACACACCATTGGTTCGATTGGGAATGTCTTCCATGGAATAAGACATTGTCATGTAATTGATACGCCTCTTTCAGCTTAGGTGAGTCATTTGCCTGTATCTTCTGAATTATTTGTATCCATCGAGGATCTTCTAGTTGTAAATTGGTCGTGTCTTTGCACATATTAATGTAACCTCTTCGGTTTTCCACATCCTTCATTAATAAGATTTTGAATTCTGTTGTTTGATCTTCTATTTCTTGAGATTCAGTTAATCCTTCTGGTAGTCTGGAAAGAGCATCAGCTATAATATTCTCTTTCCCATTGCCATGTATAACTTCCAACTGGTACTCTTGAACTATTAGTAACCATCTTGCTTATCTTGGATGAAGGAGCTTATAGTTGTTTAGAAAACTTAGTGCCTGATGGTCACAGTAACCTCTTGTATAAGCACCAGCTAGGTAATAGTGGAACTTTCTAAATGCCCATATAATTGCTAATGCTTCAAGCTCTGTGATTGTGTACGCTCGTTCACAGTGAGTGTCCGGCTTGCAAAAGATATGGCACAAAAAATAGATTTCCTTTCAACCATCTGATTTGAAATAAACAAGCTCCTAAACCATATGACGATGCATCTGTCATTAGTCCAAAATCCTTTGTCATGTCCAGATGGTGCAGTATGGGTGCATTGACAATTGCCACTTTGATTCTGTTGAATGCTTCTTCGCTATCTGGAGTCCATTGCCATGACACATTCTTCCTAAGTAAGGATATTAATGCTTCTGAATTAAGATCTCGTGTCGATATAAAACGACGATAAAATGAAACTAATCCAAGAAATGCCTTTAATTGTGTTCGGTGGCGTGGTGATGGCGCGTTTTCTATCACCTCAATTTCCTTTTGAGCTGGCAAAATCCCAAAGGATGTAATTAGATGTCCTTAGAAATTGATATCACTCAAGGAAAACTTAGATTTCTTCAAGTTAGCAGTTACTCATTATAATGTAAAACTTTCTAAGACTCTTCTAAGGATTACAATATGTTGCTCCCAGTTGGTTGTAGCAATCAACATATCATCCACAAACAGGGTAACCAATTCACGCAGCTCAGGTCCCAAGACGGTATCCAACACGGAAATAAAAACACCTGAACTCACGTTTAAACCAAATGGTAATACCGTGAATTGATAACTGCTGCCGTTATAAAGGAATGCTGTGACTTCCTTGATTCCATGTCTAATGCAACCTGCGAAAATGAGGATCGCAAATCAATTGTAGATAAAATCTTGACACCAGGAACTTATGGATTTGTTCTTCTGTATTGGGAGGTTGGGTTCTCACAGGAAGAATAATTTTGTTAATCTACCTAGCATCCAAAACCAAACGTACACTACCATCTAACTTTGGTACTACATGTAGTGGACTGCAATAATGACTGTTGGATGGTTCAATGATATTCCAGCTAATCATTTGCTGTATGTCCCGATCAGTAGCATATCTTAATGCCCATGGAATGGAGTAATATTGGTGACAGAAGTTTTGTGTGGCCTAATATTTAAATGGCACACATAATTTTTGACAACACCTGGTTTTGTATCAAATACCATGGTGTAATTGCTTAACAATTGTTTCAACTCATGCTTCTGTTGAGATATTAGGGCATTTGCTTCAGTTGCTTTAACGTCAATCTGTTCTCCTATAGTTAACTCTAATTTTCGGTTAGAGGGTTAGAAATCTTCGTGTTCGGGGGCGTTCATGCAATTCCTGCTTTTGAATTACATTAACTGTCAGAGGTACACCATCAACAGTCAACATGTGTTTACTGGAGGCGAAATCAATAATTGCATTTAGCTCTCTCAGTAGTTCATGTCCTAAAATTAGATCTACGACAAGATTTAGGACAATTAGGCATATGCAATCAATTGCTCCATTGCCTAAATTCATTTTAATTCTTGTCTGTAGCTTCGCTGACTTGGAGCGTCCTCCTACAGCACCTAATATTTTGCAGTTTACCACGGGTAAGGTCGGTATATTTGCTCGTTCCTGTATCCTCTTCATGAGAGCCGTGGCGATAGCATTTACACTTGCGCCTGTATCTAATATTGCTCTGAATTTAAAACCCTCAATATTAACTTCTATAGCCACTTATGGCATGCTTCGTTGCTTAAAGTTACAAGCTTTACCACCTTCAAGCAATTCTTCCCTGATATCAGCATGATTGTATCTAATCAATTTTATTTTATTGTCACGACCCCATCACAAGTTCCGACCAGCCTCTCAGGGCTAAAGTTCGTCGATTTTAGTTTTCCTGTCCATGGTTAGGTAAGTTGTGTTCATCACTAACATCAGTAATTGTTGGGGAATAATCTCTCCAATAATTGCTGTTATTGTTGTGATTGTGTGGAGTATTGTTGTTAATGTGTGACTGGTTCCAACCGGATGTTCTGAGATTTTGACGATATCTAGGATTATATCTCCTTCCCTGTTTCCTGTTGTTATGGGATTTGTAACCCTGGTTGTTAGCATTATCCTGACGAGAATTACTATTTGATCCGTAACTCTGTCCTTGTTGACAATTATCGCTATTTGATTCTTGTTGTGATTACTATTGCTATAGTTCCTTTCATTTAAACCATTGATCTCATGTGGATTGTAGGACCTAGCTTTAATATCCTCTAATAGCATAACGGGTGCATCGACTGCTGTGAAGAATTCTTCCAGGCTATTGTCGTTGACATGCAGCAATTTTGTTTGTATGTCAATCGGCAATCTGGATTTTAATACTCTAATCAAGTCTTTGGAAGAAATTGGTTCAGACAAATATTTTGTTTTGTTGAGATATCGCTCAAAATATTTCCTAAGTGTTCCAAGCCTTGAATTCTATGGTTCTGGGTTATATATCTGCTTTCTTGTCCATTTCTGTATTGCAGGAGACCAATATTTGTCGATAAAAGCCTGCTCAAAATCTGAGTACATAAGATAAGTGTCTATTGCCTCACTACTCCACATAGCTCCGTCTCCTACCGTATATCCACGTACATAACTAATTTTCTGTCTTCCTGTCCAAATCCTGGGTAAAACTCCTTTAAACGATTTTATGAACACGATGGGATGAATAGTTTTCTTTTCTGGATTGAAAGTTGGAAGTTGTCTTTATTTAATAAGTGTTTCCTCCATATGAAGTGTTGCATAATCTGATACACGATCCTGCATGCCGCTACTATATGGGGAATTGTCAGAATGTCGATGTTCATGTACAGCAGCATTTTGTTGGATGCGAGATGGATTAACTCCCTCGCTTGTGTAGATGTTCTCGGAACCTACTGACTGATAATCTTGGTCAGACTGACGCACATCGTCAATTTGTTTACGCACTTCTTGCAGATCTTTGAAAAATTCTTGGTGTGCATGCTCTGTGTCTGTCAATACTTCTTCGAATTGTTTAGGTATTTTCAATAAGTCGTTTGATAATTCCTTGTTCTGAGAATCTCTGTCAGTTATAGCTTCGGTGACTGCAGACTGAACTTTCTGCTCAACAGCGTCCGCTAATTGCGAATCACGATCACCGAGCGACTGATTAAAAACATTGGAAAACTGTTCCATCTCATGTGTAAGCTGTTGCTTACCCACGTTAGCTTGCACTATTGTAGCTTAATGCAATTCTTGTGACAGTTCTGTAACTGTGGTCGATAGCTGCTCTTGCCTTTGTGACGCTTTATCAAAATCTAACTGAAGATTGCTAACCGTTTCGGGTAAGTGCTTGTGTGCTTCCAGAAAAATTTCAAACTCTGTTATTAAAGCTGTCTGCGTAAGAGATATTTGTTCTATTTTAGTTTTTCCTCTTGTGTATTTACAATCTGCATTTGTAACGCTGTTTTCATTATTTTAATCTGCTATTTGTTTTTGCAGAGCAGACTGTAGTTCGTTATGAGACGCAGCTTGACTTTCTCGAAATTCTCGAGACATTTCCTCTATTCGTTTTAGTAAAACTGACATAGGATCAACTACCTCCTGCACATTATTTTGAGGCTCACTAGTTTCAATCGATTGAGCCATCTTGGTCTGAGATCGTGTCTTAACCATATAACCACACGATAATTAATACTAAATGATCCGTTAAGAACGTGTGTAACATATACTGTTTACTCAGTAGCTAAAGACGTGCTAATGGTTATGCAGATGACTGACACACAATTTGTAACACAAACTACGGCTAATTTACTAAGGAAGTATGTGCCTAACTACACTTGACTCTTTGCTAATACCCATAGACGAGTCAGCAGAATAAAATATGACAACGTACACTTACTCCTTGTAGATAACTGCGATATAGACTGGCATATCTCCGCTATTTATCTCCTCTGTTGTAACTTTGTTCTCTCGTTTCGTCACAAATGGTTACACGAAAAAGAAAATACAATTAACATCATACATTATTAATCACAATACACATACAAACTTTGGTTGCTATGACAACCGTGTGTGTGTGCTCATGTATGATGTCCGGATCATCTGTCGCCAAATGTGGTGTGATCTAACATGAAAGCTCATTCAGTGTAATTAAATATGATCCAAACTCTATTCACACAAACTCGAGTGAACAGTCGTGTTGCAATAAACATCGCATTTCCTAAAGTGATAAGTTATAATTCTTCTTACGAAACCTATAATAGTGACATTTGACAATTTTTGGTTTAATTTTGACTAACTTTATTGAGTGTTGGTTTCACTCAACTGTGTGAACTGAATATTAACACTTACAGTGTTGTCTAGGTAATTCATGACAGTAAATTCTGAATCCGAATCTCCCAAGATCACAGATTCGTCATGTGAGAATGGATTTGATACGTAAATTCATCCATCTCTTACAGGTGTATTGAGTACCATTGCAAAACTCTAATATTTAATTTCGAATGTTTCATGTCCTCTCCGTGAGCTGAGTCCCAAACCAATCCCATGCAAGAGTAGAGTTCATGTATGTCATCAACCCTGAACCACAACCTCGATCCCGATCCTGGTGACAACTTCCCATCGTCTGCAACGTCGCTCACCACGACCAGCATCGTTCGTTGACGTTTGAAGAGAATAATTTTAAGTATTGGAGCAGAAGATTGTAAAACATCTCCTGCAGGAGAGCTTCTGTAAAGTTTGGAAGGTAGGAGACGAGATACAGGCAGAAGTAAAGCTGTGAGTACCGGGCGTGAGTCGTGCTTCGGTAGCTCAGTTGGTAGAGTACTTGCCCGCGAAAGGCAAAGGTCCCGAGTTCGAGTCTCGGTCGGGCACACAGTTTTAATCTGCCAGGAAGTTTCATATCAGCGCACACTCCGCTGCAGAGTGAAAAACTCATTCTAGTAATTCTTTTAACAGCACTATCTGAGACAATTTTTTCACGTTGTTACGACTTTTTACTGCGAGCATAATACATCGACAACAGACAAACATAAATTAGAGAAACACATAAAAAGAATCTATCACAACTTACAACACGTAATTTTACTCTCTACAGAATATGCACTTCCCTTCATTTTCTTTACTCCCTTCCTGGATCTTTTGATACTAAAGAATTCGTTGACTTCTGTTAGTTGTTTTCCCAAATTGATGATGGAAGTCCGACGTCTCATTTTTGTTGGTAGTGAGCATAATCCAAATCATGTATGCATTCATTACACTTGCATCGATCATGTTGAAGAAAATCCACCCACGTCCTGCATCTTGTTTTTCTATTCACACTGCAGCAAAACCGCCTTCTGGTCCACTGCGTCAACGCCGCCCTTTGTGGCATTGTATGTCATTATAACGTCAGGCTTCTTTACTTGTGATGATGACACCTTTGGTTGGTCAGAAGAGATCTGAGGACGGTAACAACTATGTTCTTCTTACGACATAAGGGGTTATCATTACATCTGGTTCCAAACCAAATAAAGCAGAGTATACTTCAGGGCTTTAGCTGTAATAAAATCGTTTGGCATTTCACCTTTGTTTTTTCGCATAGTATCGACTAGTGTCAGATCTTTTGGCAACATGAGCTGAAGCGAGAGATGCAAAAAAATTGTCACAGGTTATAATTCCATACTTTTCAAGTTTATTCACCATGGGTTTCTTTCTCCTTTCCCAAATACCCTTTCCTCTTCCAGCAGTAGCTTTCCGCACTGTCATAAATTGCCCAGGAATTTGTTCAGTAGCTACCAATTTTTGATTAGACGTATCGTCAAAATGGGTAGCGAACTAGAAATGTGACCAACTGTTCATCCGCGGCCATGCAGCAACCTGGAATGTAGCCATCCCTAAGGGCAACTTCACACATTTCAAAAACTTCTCTAATCGGTTCCAGTTTGTCACTTGACCTATATTCACGTCGGGCTGCTGCACTGTCAAAGCGCAACACCATCGGAACAGCATTAAAACAGTTGCGAGACATAATTTCATTCAACAGTGGTCGGCCATTCTAAACACTCCGAATATGACTGATATCTTCATTTCTAGACTTGTAAACACCAGTCAGGCTCAAGACACCAAGAAACTTTTTCATTTCATGCATATTTATAGCCACCTAGTCGTCGTAAGCGATTCGACCATCCTTGTTGGTCCACATTCACACTCTGGCAATTAGGGGTACACGGAAGAAAAACATAAAACAAGATTCTTCATTATCAGCGTTCCTCATCTTCTTGTTATTCATTCTGTTTGCTCCTATTACCAGAAATTCCAGCTAGAGGAGCTGTAGCCCATACTTACTTACCATTAAGAGAAAACAATAAGTTGCACTCAGCAGAATTTGCACTAAATTGTTCTTCCCCATCTTAGTAAAAGGATTCTTCATGATCATCATCCTCGTGCAGTTCTTAGGTTTCAGTGACGTCTACCTCATTACCATCGTCATTGGAAGATTCACATTCACTAGGTGGGCTTTAGGTATCAGAAGACTGCTCCAAAAATTCGCTTACCTCCTCATTTGATAGTGATATTCTCTGTAACGTTTTCAGTTTGTAGAACAGAAAACTGTTATGAGATAATGCACCAAAATAGGCATGAGCTTACAACAAGGAGGATTGTTGAACACTGAAGGAATAACAGCGCGTGTCAACAACGGCAAATGACCTAACAGACACTGCACAGACAGACGTCTTCTTGTTGAAAAATTCCTTTTAACCGCACGGGTCAGCGAAGCCGGTATGGGAGGAAACGTGCACCAATACTTAAACACAAAGCCGTAGGTAAATTTTTATAATTTTCATCCAAGATGATGACTAACTTGACAAATTAAGAAAGTCAAAAACGTTTCATTAAAATGATCTAGTAGAGAAGATATTAAACATCATGGATGGGCACCTGTGCCCCGATGATAGGTAAAGGGTTAATCACAGCTGTACACAGTGCCATGCAAACCAAATTACCGCTGCGGGAGACAAGTGGATACTTTGTGCTACCCATGCGAAGTCGGTTCGGGTGGCTACTCGCTAGTGTTACAATAACATTCAGCTGAAAACCGTCGGCAGCACGAATACTACAATCGGGCCGCATGCGGTTTGCAGACCGTAGTTTGATGACCACTGCTCTACACGATATACCGCACCTCTCGTGTGGTTTCTGTCACTGGATTTGTTGATCATCTCTGTAACGCTGTCGCTTTTCTTAAACAGTGCCGTCTAGATCTTAGTTTGTTCTATTGAATTCCTTGCATTAATTCGACGTGGTGAGCTTCAACGCCAATGAGTAATAATCAAATTTGGGAATCAATAGTGTTTTGAGAACCACTTCTTTCACGTATGAATTTCCTTAAGATCTTCCAATGAATCTCAACCTGGGATCTGATTTTCCTGCAGTTGTGTAATCCAACATAGTCCACTGTGGAAGGATAATCAGAGGTATTTGATGGTTGTTGGTGTGTACGGTGATTTTCCGCCAGTAATATCTGAGCCAGCTGTCAGCCCTTTCATCTACCATCAATCCCGCGCAGGTCTTGTCGCATGCTGATACGGTTTTCTGGCGTTCCAATACAGAAGCAATGTGTGCGAACAGACTCGTGGAGCTTCATACGTTATCGACTAAATCATACTGTAAACACACTGTATACAATAACTATCGCCGTGTAGCATTTTCACTGAGCACTCCCAAAATGACTTATATAACTGTCTCTTTCGTCCCACTGACAAAGCTGAATTGTCAAAAGTGTAGTAGTAGTAGTAGTAGTAGTAGTGTAAGAGCTATGAACCATTCCACCACACCAGCAATCCTTTTTTTGAATATTCTCACACGCCCTTTACAAAATGCTTGTATCGAGATGACAGTTGATCATTTGACCTACGAACAACAATTCGAAATTTACAGTTTCTGTGACTTCCCTGAGAACGTTCACTTTAACGTTTTGTTATCATGAACATGTGGGAGTAGCTCCTTACCAACATCACTAGATTTCCCTTCTGCTCGTAGATAAAAAATAAGAAACATACATCTCTGCATCTCGATGGATAGTAAGTTTTCCATTTAAAACCTCAAGATACTATCCAACGTACACACCGATATCTTTTGCAAGTTCTTTAACATTGCAACTTTGTGCGCTCTCAGTGAGTTTTTTCGATGTGATCACCAACAGCTAAGGTCGACATTCTCCAAGGTCGCGGTCCATTCTCATTTTATTGACGTCTAGTTTTGAATTGGGAGAAACATATGTAAATCTGAACCGTCTCTGTACGCTTCCTTCAAAAGTAAAAATGTTTTTGGAATTATTTTCCTTGCTGTGATGTTAAATATTACGCTGCTTCATTGCTCCCGTAGCCTATCATTGTGAAGATCACTGTAACACAATTTACTCGAATACAAATAATTCTGAAAAGAAACTAGATACCTATAGTGGAAATCATAGGTTATTTGGAAATTTCATATAAATACAGTGTGCCAAAGTCTCAATGCGGCGTCTCGTTAAGGCGGGAAAAAGTTTCCGTTATAGGCATCAAATTTTTGTTGTAATAAATAATATAAGTCTGCACAAACCTTAGTGAAAGATAAAATGTGAACACTTACCAGCGACGTGTCTTTTCAGCATCATGATCTATAATCTCGCTGGTCGCTGGGTCACTGTTTGATCACCAATATTGCCTGTGGCTATAAATATTTCTGAATTTAAATGGAAGTGGTAGACAAATTGTTTTAATTACAACCTCAAAAAAATAAAGTCGCATAATTAATCTTTTATTTGTTTGCGGGCCCCAGTCCGCAGTCCGGGTACAAATTAAAATTCCAGGACCACCACACCGCTGCCGAACGTTTGAGCCAAACGATAATGGCACAAAGGATTGACAAATAGGAGTGTAGAGAGATGATTCGTTTTCTGCATTTATAGGACGACAACCGCGTAGCAGTCAATGCTGAGTTGGTGAGGTGTGCATCAACAGTGCACCGTCATAAGAAGACACAACTGTTAGGTGACGCATTCCAGTGTTGTCAAACATGTCTCACTAATAGCCCTCTGCCCAGAACTAGGAATCACAAGAGACGTGGTAGCTCTGCCGCTCGAAGACAGGTGAAAATTAGTCAACTACCAGCTTTCTACTGCCATAGGATGGAGGGTAGGTGTGGCGCCACTATCGGTACAGCACTTTATACCCTAAAAGTTAGAAATAATCGATAGATTTGCTGCGTAATACAGATTTCTTGAAAGAGTGTGTACAAGAATGCCAAAATCTTCCAGTACTCAGGTGAGAGAACTTTCATTTCTCGATTCACGGGCCCTGTTCGGCGCAAAGTAAGAAATTTATATGTGGAGGGGGCCACCAGTTCATATTTTGTTTCAGTGGGATATTGTTGTCCAAAACAAGTCCCCACCCTCACCTAGAAACTGTTAACATGGTAAAATTTCATAGAAACGTGAGTTTTTATATATGAAAACTGTAATTAAATTCAAAATCCAAAGTATTTTTATTTACTTAAGCACTATTCAATACAAAAATCACTGGCGCAACGCTGTAACTTTGCTGAGAATGTGTGTCGTGAAATAAATGTATTTAACGAATTACTTAATCGGGATTGTCGCAGTAAACCTGCATTATAACGATATAATTGATTCTACCTTGCGTTGTGTGTTTGAAATACCCGGGTTCGATTCCCGGCGGGGTCAGGGATTTTCTCTGCCTCGTGATGGCTGGGTGTTGTGTGCTGTCCTTAGGTTAGTTAGGTTTAAGTAGTTCTAAGTTCTAGGGGACTTATGACCACAGCAGTTGAGTCCCATAGTGCTCAGAGCCATTTTTTTTTGTGTTTGAAATAGCCGCATCTGAACAGCAACCAACATAATTATGAGGTCATCGGAAGCAGCGAACATTCTATCTGTATTCACGTTGCTGAATTGTATATGTGCAGATAGAAATGACGAATTAAAATTTGTACCACGGCCGAGATTCGAGCCAGGGTCTGTTGCTACCTAGGCTGAGACTCTAACCACTACTCCACCATGGCTCAGAGGTTTTGCACAACTGCACGAACTTCCCTAGTATGTCTCTCTCCTCAGTCCAACTTCTCACTGACACTTCAACCCATTTAGTTCTCCCTAAAGGAAATTATTGTTGAGGATAGAGGTATGCTTGGATAGTCGGTGCAGTTGTCTTAAGTCAGTGTACAAGGGTGCTTTAGTGGTTAGAGCACCTGCCTATGAGCAGGAGACTGAGGTTCAGATCCCGGATTAGGTTAGATTAGATGTACTTTTCGTTCCACCTGGTCTGTAGCTAGGAAATCCTCTGGGATGTGGAACTTGTCATAAAACGGGAATACAGAATAAATATTTACAAAATAAGAACGGATACGCTATGTGCCTTCCACCGATCCCTAACGATATTGCCCTTGTGGGTGTGGAATCGGTCAAAAAAGAGTCTGAAGCATATTTACGCTTAAAAAATATAAAACTTGTCACCAAATATTAAATGATCAGTACACTTACAAGCTTACGATAATTCTTAGGCTATTGTAGCCAAGTATCATTAATTTAAAAAACAAATTATAAGAATTTTACAGCACTTAAATGCAATGATTACATTACCACATAAAATTGTACAGAAGTCAGACTGTATGCAGTATTCACATTATGAGATATTATTAACAAAATACGCGCATCGGTCATATCTGCTAAATAATCCATCAGTATAGTACAAGGAGTTGGCCACCAATAAATTCTTTAGACTCTCCTGAAACTGAAACTTATTATTAAACTTTTAATGGGTGATGGCATATTATTTAAGTGTGTGTTGCTGATTAGGGGTACACCGTTCTGAACCAAAGTGACTTGTAGCCTTTGGTAGTCTAGGGAACAGATGTTAGCACCAAACCCTGAGGCAGTACTGTGTGAGGTTTGCAGTCAAAGTGCAGGTTGAAATAGTCGGTCATTTAATTTCAGGAAAATCATGGTTTCCACATAATTGTACTGTCACTTTAACAAACAACCAGTTTTAGTCAGAAACGGACCATCGTTAGGTACAATATGGCATCATAATCAGATGCATGACAAATCATATACAGGGTGTTACAAAAAGGTACGGCCAAACTTTTAGGAAACATTCCTCACTCAAAAATAAAGAAAAGATGTTATGTGGACATGTGTCCGGAAACGCTTAATTTCCATGTTAGAGCTCATTTTAGTTTCGTCGTCCACCTACGCTCAATGGAGCACGTTATCATGATTTCATACGGGATACTCTACCTGTGCTGCTAGAACATGTGCCTTTACAAGTACGACACAACATGTGGTTCATGCACGATGAAGCTCCTGCACATTTCAGTCGAAGTGTTCGTACGATTCTCAACAACGGATTCGGTGAGCGATGGATTGGTAGAGGCGGACCAATTCCATGGCCTCCACGCTCTCCTGACTTCAACCCTCTTGACTTTCATTTATGGGGGCATTTGAAAGGTCTTGTCTACGCAACACCGGTTCCAAATGTAGAGACTCTTCATGCTCGTATTGTGGACGGCTGTGATACAATACGCCATTCTCCAGGGATGCACCAGCGCATCAGGGATTCCATGCGACGGAGGGTGGATGCATGTATCCTCGCTAACGGAGGACATTTTGAACATTTCCTGTAACAAAGTGTTTCAAGTCACGCTGGTACGTTCTGTTGCTGTGTGTTTCCATTCCATGATTAATGTGATTTGAAGAGAAGTAACAAAATGAGCTCTAACATGGAAAGTAAGCGTTTCCGGACACTTGTCCACATAACATATTTTCTTTCTTTGTGTGTGAGGAATGTTTCCTGAAAGTTTGCCCGTACCATTCTGCAACACCCTGTATATTAACAAGCGTCAGGCCATACATTCAATTATAATTATGGGGAAATACATCACACAGTAGATCCTTGTATGTTGTATATGCTCCATTACTACAACTGATGTAAAATTTTGATTTGATCTGTCATGCGGCTAATTAATACGGCACATCGTACCTGAGGATGGTCTGTTTCTGATCAAAACTGTTTGTTTTACAGACACCACAGCTTTTTGCAAACCGTGATTTTGCAAACATTTCTGGTAACTTTAAATCATCGACTCTTCACAAAGTGTCAGTTTTGTTATTCCGAGTATGCATCCGCCCCTATCGTTACATGTGTGACCTCCTCCGTCTGCGAAACATTAGTTGGATCTCGGATTGCAATACTAGTGGGTGATATTCAGTATCTGGAGGTATATTCATGTACAGTTATAAAAGTTGTGGCTAGTGTACAAGTGGTATGGGTTCTAGATCGTGTCATACTCCAAAATGCTGGATCAACGTTCCGGTATGAGAGTACTTGTGTAGTTCATAGTGTAATAGGGAAGTTGAGTAATCTAATTAAGCGATCTCAGTTTCGTCTTTAATAAAATGTCTCAAGCCTTCTAGCGTTGTTGAGGACATTACAGCTCAGTTCCTCATTCGTCAGTAAATTAAACGTATGAGGATATGTTATTGATGCAGATGCTAATGCAGTGATCGTTGAACTACAATTATCCTACACAATCTAAGATTCAGTGTTCCGTGATGATGAAAACATTATATATACAGTACTGAGTCAAACTGAAATTATTATGTTGCATTATACTATACAATAATTCTCCTCTTTGTCTTTAAATATTATCGCAAAATACTGAGATATTCCATTACAGAGAACACATGCCCCTTTCTGTAGTCTGTATTTTCGTCCGCGGTGCGATTATAAAAAAAACATTATTCAATTTTCGCTAAACAAAGATATATGTTAAGAAACATTTTCATTTCGTACATGTGTTATAACACACCATATCGTACAGTGTTACTGTTTTACATGGGACTGATGCTGGATCAGCATTATAGCTACCACTGGACCAGCGTGATATACAAGACAAGGATTTTCACTTTCTGTCACTACGGTTAGTTCTTTGCTGGAGTTGTGATAACCAGTGGCGAAGCATCCATTAAGGCTCCGAGTCTGAGCCTACCAAAAACTGCAAAATAATTCGTTCCAAATGAATTTAATCCGACCTAATCACGTACCGTCATAAACTTTTTCTAATATTTTATGTTTGAACATCATACTTGTACCCGCCAGTATAGTGCATCACCCCTCTATCTTTGCAACCAATTCCAGCTCGGAATTCCGTGTTTTTTATGAGTACGCGTAGGAAGCGCGGTCCTTTCACGTGGCGAACTAGGGTTTCCACAGCATGTATACCGCTCTCAAAAGCTGGAGTTTGATTTGTTTCTACTTCTCGCCAACAGGCGATTACGTGCCAAAGTGGGATGACAAGTAATTCAGCTGTTCCCTAACAGATAGCGCTACCAAAGCTGAGCAGACTTAGAAACCATTAACACTTAATTTAAAAGTTTACTTAAAACACCCTCCCCCCAAGAAACATGGACCTTGCCGTTGGTGGGAAGGCTTACGTGCCTCAGCGATACAGATAGCCGTACCGTACGTGCAACCACAATGGAGGGGTAGCTGTTGAGAGGCCAGACAAACGTGTGGTTCCTGAAGAGGGGCAGCAGGCTTTTCAGTAGTTGCAGGGGCAACGGTCTGGATGATGGACTGATCTGGCCTTTTAACACTAACGAAAACGGCCTTGCTGTGCTGGTACTGCGAACGGGAAAGCTACAGCCGTAATTCTTCCCGAGGGCATGCAGCTTTACCGTATGGTAAAATGATGATGGCGTCCTCTTGGGTAAAATATTCCGGAGGTAAAGTAGTCCCCCATTCGGATCTCCGGGCGGGGACTATTCAGGAGGACGTCTTTATCAGGAGAAAGAAAACTGGCATTCTACGGATCGGAGCGTGAAATGTCAGATCCCTTAATCGAGCAGGCAGGTTAGAAAATTTAAAAAGGGAAATTGGTAGGTTAAAGTTAGATGTAGTAGGAATTAGTGAAGTTCGGTGGCAGGAGGAACAAGAGTTTTGGTCAGGCGAATACAGGGTTATAAATAGAAAATCAAATAGCGGTAATGCAGGAGTCGGTTTAATAATGAATAAAAAAATAGGAGTGCGGGTAGGCTTCTACAAACAGCATAGTGAACGCATTATTGTGGCCAAGATAGACGCGAAGCCCACGCCTACTACAGTAGTACAAGTTTATATGCCGACTAGCTCTGCAGAAGTTGAAGTAATTGATGAAATGTATGATGAGATAAAAGAAATAATTAAGGTAGTGAAGGGAGACTAATATTTAATAGTCATGGGTGACTGGAATTCGGCAGTAGGAAAAGGGAGAGAAGAAAATGTAGTAAGTGAATATGGATTGGGGAGAAGAAATGAAAGTGGAACCAGCCTGGTAGAATTTTGCACAGAGCATAACTTAATCATAGCTAACACTTGGTTCAAGTACCATAAAAGAAGGTTGTATACATGGAAGAAACCTGGAGATACTGACAGGTTTCATGTTGTTGTTGTTGTTGTGGTCTTCAGTCCTGAGACTGGTTTGATGCAGCTCTCCATGCTACTCTATCCTGTGCAAGCTTTTTCATCTCCCAGTACCTACTGCAACCTACATCTTTCTGAATCTGCTTAGTGTAATCATCTCTGTGTCTCCCTCTACGATTTTTACCCTCCACGCTACCCTCCAATACTAAATTGGTGATCCCTTGATGCCTCAGAACATGTCCTACCAACCGATCATTCTTCTGGTCAAGTTGTGCCACAAACTCCTCTTCTCCCCAATCCTATTCAATACTTCCTCATTAGTCATGTGATCTACCCATCTAATCTTCAGCATTCTTCTGTAGCACCACATTTCGAAAGCTTCTATTCTCTTCTTGTCCAAACTATTTATCGTCCATGTTTCACTTCGATACATGGATACACTCCATACGAATACTTTCAGAAATGACTTCCTGACACTTAAATCAATACTGGATGTTAACAAATTTCTCTTCTTCAGAAACGCTTTCCTTGCCATTGCCAGCCTACATTTTATATCCTCTCTACTTCGACCATCATCAGTTATTTTGCTCCCCAAATAGCAAAACTCCTTTACTACTTTAAGTGTTTCATTTCCTAATCTAATTCCCTCAGCATCACCCGACTTAATTAGACTACATTCCATTATCCTTGTTTTGCTTTTGTTGATGTTCATCTTATATCCGCCTTTCAAGACACTGTCCATTCCATTCAACTGCTCTTCCAAGTCCTTTGCTGTCTCTGACAGAATTACAATGTCATCGGCGAACCTCAAAGTTTTTATTTCTTCTCCATGAATTTTAATACCTACTCCGAATTTTTCTTTTGTTTCCTTTACTGCTTGCTCAATATACAGATTAAACAACATCGGGGAGAGGCTACAACCCTGTCTTACTCCCTTCCCAAGCACTGCTTCCCCTTCATGTCCCTCGACTCTTATAACTGCCATCTGGTTTCTGTACAAATTGTAAATAGCCTTTCGCTCCCTGTATTTTACCGCTGCCACCTTAAGAATTTGAAAGAGAGTATTGCAGTCAACATTGTCAAAAGCTTTCTCTAAGTCTACAAATGCTAGAAACGTAGGTTTGCCTTTCCTTAATCTTTCTTCTAAGATAAGTCGTAAGGTCAGTATTGCCTCACGTGTTCCAGTGTTTCTACGGAATCCAAACTGATCTTCCCCGAGGTTGGCTTCTACTAGTTTTTCCATTCGTCTGTAATGAATTCGTGTTAGTATTTTGCAGCTGTGACTTATTAAACTGACAGTTCGGTAATTTTCAGATCTGTCAACACCTGCTTTCTTTGGGATTGGAATTATTATATTCTTCTTGAAGTCTGAGGGTATTTCGCCTGTTTCATACATCTTGCTCACCAGATGGTAGAGTTTTGTCAGGACTGACTCTCCCAAGGCCGTCAGTAGTTCCAATGGAATGTTGTCTACTCCGGGGGCCTTGTTTCGACTCAGGTTGGGAAAGGGAATAAGGGAAAGAAATACAATAGAAGAAAAATGGGTGGCTTTGAGAGATAAAGTAGTGAAGGCAGCAGAGGATCAAGTAAGTAAAAAGACGAGGGCTAGTAGAAATCATTGGGTAACAGAAGAGATATTGAATTTAATTGATGAAAGGAGAAAATATAAAAAGCTTTCGAAATGTGGTGCTACAGAAGACTGCTGAAGATTAGATGGGTAGATCACATAACTAATGAGGAAGTATTGAATAGGATTGGGGAGAAGAGAAGTTTGTGGCACAACTTGACCAGAAGAAGGGATCGGTTGGTAGGACAAATTCTGAGGCAGCAAGGGATCACCAATTTACGTTTCATATAGATTATATAATGGTAAGACAGAGATTTAGGAACCAAATTTTAAATTGTGAGACATTTCCAGGGGCAGATGTGGACTCTGACCACAATCTATTGGTTATGAACTGTAGATTAAAACTGCAGAAACTGCAAAAAGGTGGGATTTTAAGGAGATGGGACCTGGATAAACAGACTAAACCAGAGGTTGTACAGAGTTTCAGGGAGAGCATAAGGGAGCAATTGATAGGAATAAGGGAAAGAAATACACTAGAAGAAAAATGGGTGGCTTTGAGAGATAAAGTAGTGAAGGCAGCAGAGGATCAAGTAAGTAAAAAGACGAGGGCTAGTAGAAATCATTGGGTAACAGAAGAGATATTGAATTTAATTGATGAAAGCAGAAAATGTAAAAACGCAGCAAACGAAGCAGGCAAAAAAGAACACAAACGTCTCAAAAATGAGATCGACAGGAAGTGCAAAATGGCTAAGCAGGGATGGCTAGAGGAAAAATACACTCCTGGAAATTGAAATAAGAACACCGTGAATTCATTGTCCCAGGAAGGGGAAACTTTATTGACACATTCCTGGGGTGAGATACATCACATGATCACACTGACAGAACCACAGGCACATAGACACAGGCAACAGAGCATGCACAATGTCGGCACTAGTACAGTGTATATCCACCTTTCGCAGCAATGCAGGCTGCTATTCTCCCATGGAGACGATCGTAGAGATGCTGGATGTAGTCCTGTGGAACGGCTTGCCATGCCATTTCCACCTGGCGCCTCAGTTGGACCAGCGTTCGTGCTGGACGTGCAGACCGCGTGAGACGACGCTTCATCCAGTCCCAAACATGCTCAATGGGGGACAGATCCGGAGATCTTGCTGACCAGGGTAGTTGACTTACACCTTCTAGAGCACGTTGGGTGGCACGGGATATATGCGGACGTGCATTGTCCTGTTGGAACAGCAAGTTCCCTTGCCGGTCTGGGAATGGTAGAACGATGGGTTCGATGACGGTTTGGATGTACCGTGCACTATTCAGTGTCCCCTCGACGATCACCAGTGGTGTACGGCCAGTGTAGGAGATCGCTCCCCACACCATGATGCCGGGTGTTGGCCCTGTGTGCCTCGGTCGTATGCAGTCCTGATTGTGGCGCTCACCTGCACGGCGCCAAACACGCATACGACCATCATTGGCACCAAGGCAGAAGCGACTCTCATCGCTGAAGACGACACGTCTCCATTCGTCCCTCCATTCACGCCTGTCGCGACACCACTGGAGGCGGGCTGCACGATGTTGGGGCGTGAGCGGAAGACGGCCTAACGGTGTGCGGGACCGTAGCCCAGCTTCATGGAGACGGTTGCGAATGGTCCTCGCCGATACCCCAGGAGCAACAGTGTCCCTAATTTGCTGGGAAGTGGCGGTGCGGTCCCCTACGGCACTGCGTAGGATCCTACGGTCTTGGCGTGCATCCGTGCGTCGCTGCAGTCCGGTCCCAGGTCGACGGGCACGTGCACCTTCCGCCGACCACTGGCGACAACATCGATGTACTGTGGAGACCACACGCCCCACGTGTTGAGCAATTCGGCGGTACGTTCACCCGGCCTCCCGCATGCCCACTATACGCCCTCGCTCAAAGTCCGTCAACTGCACATACGGTTCACGTCCACACTGTCGCGGCATGCTACCAGTGTTAAAGACTGCAATGGAGCTCCGTATGTCACGGCAAACTGGCTGACACTGACGGCGGCGGTGCACAAATGCTGCGCAGCTAGCGCCATTCGACGGCCAACACCGCGGTTCCTGGTGTGTCCCCTGTGCCGTGCGTGTGATCGTTGCTTGTACAGCCCTCTCGCAGTGTCCGGAGCAAGTATGGTGGGTCTGACACACCGGTGTCAATGTGTTCTTTTTTCCATTTCCAGGAGTGTATAAGGATGTAGAGGCTTATCTCACTAGGGGTAAGATCGATATTGCCTACAGGAAAATTAAAGAGACCTTTTGAGGAAAGAGAACCACTTGTATGAATATCAAGAGCTCAGATGGAAATCCAGTTCTAAGCAAAGAAGGGAAAGCAGAAAGGTGGAAGGAGTATATAGAGCGTCAATACCGGGGCGATGTACTTGAGGACAGTATTGTGGAAATGGAAGAGGATGTAGATGAAGATGAAATGGGAGATATGATACTACGTGAAGAGTTTGACAGAGCACTGAAAAACCTGAGTCGAAACAAGGCCCCGGGAGTAGACAACATTCCATTAGAATTTCTGACGGCCTTGGGAGAGCCAACTGGTGGGCAAGATGTATGACACAGGCGAAATACCCTCAGACTTCAAGAAGAATATAATAATTCCAATCCCAAAGAAAGCAGGTGCTGACAGATGTGAAAATTACCGAACAATTAGTTTAATAAGTCACGGATGCAAAATACTAACGCGAATTCTTTACAGACGAATGGAAAACTGGTAGAAGCCGACCTCGGGGAAGATCAGTTTGGATTGCGTAGACATATTGGAACACGTGAGGCAGTACTGACCCTACGACTTATCTTAGAAAATAGATTAAGGAAAGGCAAACCTACATTTCTAGCATTTGTGGACTTAGAGAAAGCTTTTGACAATGTTGACTGGAATACCCTCTTTCAAATTTCGAAGGTGGCAGGGGTAAAATACAGGGAGCGAAATGCTATTTACAATTTGTACAGAAGCCAGATGGCAGTTATAAGAGTCGAGGGACATGAAAGGGAAGTAGTGATTGGGAAGGGAGTGGGAAGCGGTGTAGCCTCTCCCCGATGTTATTCAATCTGTATATTGAGCAAGCAGTGAAGGTAACAAAAGAAAAATTCGGAGTAAGTATCAAAATCCATGGAGAAGAAATTAAACTTTTGAGGTTCGCCGATGACATTGTAATTCTGTCAGAGACAGCAAAGGACTTAGAAGAGCAGTGGAACGGAATGGATTGTGTGTTGAAAGGAGGATATAAGATGAACATCAACAAATCATAACGAGGATAATGGAATGTAGTCGAATTAAGTCGGGTGATGCTGAGGGAATTAGATTAGGAAATGAGACACTTAAAGTAGTAAAGGAGTTTTGCTACTTGGGGAGCAAAATAACTGATGATCGCCGAAGTAGAGAGGACATAAAATGTAGACTGGCAATGGCACGGAAAGCGTTTCTGAAGAAGAGAAATTTGTTAACATCGATTATAGATTTAAGTGTCAGGAAGTCGTTTCTGAAAGTATTTGTATGGAATAGAATCTTTCGAAATGTGGTGCTACAGAAGACTGCTGAAAATTAGATGGGTAGATCGTATAACTAATGAGGTGGTATTGAATAGGATTGGGGAGAAGAGACGTTTGTGGCACAACTGGACAAGAAGGAGGGATCGGTTAGTAGGACATGTTCTGAGGCATCATGGGACCACCAACTTAGTATTGGAGGGCAGCATGGAGGGTAAAAATCGTAGAGGTAGAACAAGAGATGAGTACACTAAGTGGATTCAGAAGGATGTAGGTTGCAGTAGGTACTGGGAGATGAAGAAGCTTGCACAGGATAAAGTAGCATGGAGAGATGCATTAAACCAGTCGTAGGACTAAAGACCACAATAACAACAACTTAAAGCACGGGAACAAGAAGAGATTCATAGTTCATACAAAATAAATGTTTCATAGTTCCTAATAAAAAAATTATTTCAATCGTAGGTGGTACCGTAGCGGTTATGTAGGTTTTCATATCAACAATAGGCGTTTTTATGATGAACCCTGGAACCTGAATTCTGTAGTTGAATTGTTGTAAGTAGTGGTAGTGAGTAACTGATTGGCGAATTGTATTTCGGTATGCCCTGTCACGAGAGAGGTGTCATCGACAATTTGTGTTGTCATTGTGTTGTCGATGGGAAATTGTCTAATACGTAAATCATTATCTTTCAACGAATACTGCCGTTGAATACCTCAAACTACCAGGCACGCCTTTACTTCATCACAAGGCTCACTGATTTTTTTATTAGAAAACCCTGACTTCTTCTCTCGTGTTTCTTTGGAGGATAAACTCCTGGTGAAAGAATGAAAGGCGACGCCGGGTCTGCCTAGTAAAAATCTGATGGAAAATTTATAAGACGTTTCAAACACAATAGTAGTATTCAAAACCGTGTCTTAGTGGCAGCGTTGTAAGGACCAAACTTTTAGTTTTCACTTTTTGTTTTCACTCTGTACTATTTGGAATAAGTAATGACGGTTTTGAATGGCCTAAGTGGGGATTAGGCGAAGAGAGTATTCAAAATTTCCTTTCGAAACCTACAAAGCATGAATGTTCCATTTCACATATCACAGCAGCTGAAAACTCAGCTAGGTACAGTAAGAAATGACGCCGGCCGCGGTGGTCTCGCGGTTCTAGGCGCGCAGTCCGGAACCGTGCGACTGCTACGGTCGCAGGTTCGAATCCTGCCTCGGGCATGGATGTGTGTGATGTTCTTAGGTTAGTTAGGTTTAAATAGTTCTAAGTTCTAGGGGACTGATGACCACAGCAGTTGAGTCCCATAGTGCTCGGAGCCATTTGAGATTAAAACTGAAAGAGTAAGAACTGACCATGCTCTTTCAGAAGCAAAACGCCTGGTGGCTTTGACAGAAGGTTGATCGAAAGAGAAATATTATGAAGAGACTTATGTCCGCTATCTGTTTCTTAGAAGGGAAAGAGTTACCTGTTCGAGGTCATGACGAATCTGAGGTGTCAGTAAATATAGGAAATAATTTAGAACTTTCGGATTTCTTGGCAGAAGGAGAACAATACAAGAGACACCATTTTCCAGCATATAAATATCTTGTTTGACATCTTGCAAAATACGACGATGAGGTTCGAATTTGAAAACTGCGTTAAGGTAAGAGCCTTACAAATTCAGCGGGAGTATCTGAAATTACTCTTAAGCAAACAGAAGCAAATATTCGGAGATTGAGAAGGCTAGCATTCGAAATAATAGACACAGTAGTAGTAGACATACAAATAGACTCCAGGAAATGAGTGAAACAGATTTTACAGAATCTATGAATGACAAAAAGTTATCGGGTTTTAGTAGGCCAAGCAATTTTCCCATACGTGAAGTTGAAAAAGTACTTTAAATGTGTCCTTTCTTTGACAGAGTAAAATTGAAAGAATAACTTACTTTTATTTACAGCTGAGAGGACAAAAGTCTATAGCCTCAGGATCTTCTTAAATCCATTATAAACAATGGATTGAAAAACGTGTTCTCTAAATGTATGGGAAATTACTGTCATTGGTTTTTGCAATTCCGGCAACCACCGCGTCTTGCGAAAGAAGCACAGGTACATCAAAAAGCGTTAAAACTTACCTTCGCAACACAATGTCAAATGACAAACTGTCACTCTTGGCGATTTTGGCTAGAGAGAAAAAAATGTGTGAATAGCATGTAAGTTTAGCCAGACGTGGCACTATTACTCATCCGTTTCCAAGGCCTACAGTTAATAGGTATAGAACCCGGAACGTACGAAGTCTATTTCATGTACATATATCCTCCCACGACGTAGGCTACTCGACCGTTAGCAATTCTTAACACGTATTGCGCAGAGTCTCATGTTGCGATTAGAACTGAACTTCTTTCGTGAGTCCAGTACGTTACATTCAGATTGTCGCTCCTGAAAAGCTATGCCTTCTATGTGAGAGCAGTATATACACAGTCGGATTTGTTCTGTTTGGTACCATTAACATTGTATTTTTTATTCTTTCTTATACAGCTTGGCTGGGTGTCGATGTTGGGTATGCGATACCAAGTCAAATGATAGAACATTTACTTGTTGAAAGAATATGAAACATATGTCGTTAATAGCCAACAGTCGGTTATACAGAAACCATGTTAAGGATGCCCACACGTTTGTAGTATTTCCCTGAGAGTCACGACGCAGTTGTGGAATAATGTTATTTGGTGATCCGATTAATGTTTGAGTATGAAATGTTGTAGGGTGCTGGTGTTGAGTAGAAAGGTACTGAGCCATAATGAATTTATTAACGGTTCTGAACACGCAAATGTATTTATTTTTAAACAGCAAAAATCCAAGAATAACACTGACAAATTTCCTCCAGAAGTGAAAAGACGAAATTTCGATAACACAACTGATAGCCAACGCCTCAAAACGGTAACATCATAAAATAATTTCCTTTCAGAAAATGGAATGAAGAAAAATACAGTGGCAGGCCGTTGTGCCGAGCGGTTCTAGGCGCTTCTGTCGGGAACCACGTTGCTGCTACGTTCGCAGGCTCGAATCCAGCCTCCTGCATGGATGTGTGTGATGTCCTTAGGTTAGTTGGGTTTAAGTATTTCTAAGTCTAGGGAACTCATGACCTCAGATGTTAAGTCCCATGGTGCTCAGAGGCATTTGAACCATTTTAAAAATACATTTACATTACAAACAGCAAAACATGATCAAGTGAATATGTCAGAATATCAGCTATCGGGTATTGCCAGTAATTATCAAAACGCCATTGCCTTCGAAGGAGCCAAAATGACTGACAACTGTGGTTCATATTAATGAGGATAAAGGCTGTGGCAGAGACAACGCCAATAGCAATAATTCCTCCTTCTCTACTAACATAGGACGGCGGTTGACACTAACACAGTACTATAAATTTCATTAAAAATTTCAGTCATGGTACACAAGCGTCTTTAACTAGATCACAGTTAATAAGAGGTAAAATCACCTATCCTGTAGCACAGAGACACCTCGTTAATTATTTAATAAAAATTAAACATACTACAACTCCAGAAAAGTAGGAACGTGATGCAGGATATTTTGACTTGACTACTGAGGCATAAAATATTTCAGTAGTTTCTTTTAGCTAGATGCAAACAATTTAGTAAAAAGCTCAAGCTCGTGATACTAGCCAACAGCTAACTATAGACATGCATCAGAAATAAGGTAGCCAGATTCAACAATTTTCAGTGACCATAAAGTACAATTAGTGAATCAGAAGAATTACATCTTCATTCTATACCCTTAGATTCTAAAATCAATATGGAATAGTGACAGCCACAAGCCCACACACATTGACAGAGTACCAGGTAAAACCTTCATAAATAACACATTCATATACGTAATAATGGGCAACCAGGAAACGGAGTCGAAATAGCCACCACGCGACACAAAGTGAAGTGCACACTATTCGGATGCTCACCATGATTTGTCGTAAAATCCAACGTCCATTGACAAACGCTTGCTTAGAAAGCGCCAAGAGAAGGCTGTAACGAAGATTACTCGCAGCCGGAAACCCACTGATATCATCCAGCAGACGCCACCGCGTCCAGTACTTGCAAAGGTCACACCGGCCGCCAACCCGGAACCACAATCGACAAACTGCTTGCAACTTCAATACCAGAAAACACGCCGAATGCTGTGCGTCCTGCCAAAACCTGATGAAGTACTGAACAGGACTGTGGGGACAAGAAATTTGTGGTACAACGTTACTGAAAAAAGTGATCGGCTGATAGTATACATTCTGAGACATAAAGAGATCACAGTTTAGCGTTGGAGGGTAGTGTAGGAGGTAAAAAAAAACCGTACACGTCGACCGAGAGATAAATACCGTCAGTATTCAGACAGAGCTCCAACCCCGCACCACAATGGACACAAACAGCTCGCAACTTCAATAGGAGAGGACACACTGTATGCTGTGAGTACTGCCGAAGTAGATTTTACCGAGCAATGTTGACGACTGTGACCAACACTCGGCCCCGCCAAACCCCCAGTGAGCAAAGGCGCCATTCCTGCGACTGGGCCATGGCAGACGCTAGGCCACAAAACACGCCGCCTCACTTGCGCTCCTCGCCTCCTGTGTCACACTGTCCTTTTCTCCTGTTTTTTTTTTTTTTTACTTCATTGTAATTTTGATACCTGAACAACCAAGTAGGCTGGCAGCAGCACAATACGCCGCTCTTCAGCCGAAGAGAGTACATGGAGATAAACAAAGAAGAGACATCACATAGAAAAACGGCGGGAAAAAAATAGGAGACACAAGAATATAAAAGCACAAGAAGCCGTTCACACTTGATGACAATCCACACTATGAACTGGAGACCCGACGCACAAACACTGAAGAAGACGATGTCACTGGTGAACAATGGAGCGTGACGGCGAAACTGAACACTAAACATGACGGCACACACGATACACTAATGGCGGTGATCTCCGGCGCGCGAATGTCCACTGAGCGTGTGCGAGTCCGGGGACCTGCCAAGAGGGGAACAGGGGAGAGGAGGGGGAGAGGGGAGGAAAAGAGGATGCCACGGCTTAGGAGACGGGGACAGGAGGATAGGGACAGGGGAGGGGAGGCCCGGGGGACGAGGGGCGAGAAAAGGAGGAGTGAGGGAAAAGGGAGAGAAGGGGGGAGGGTGCCCAGAGGAGTAAGTACAGGAAGAGGTTGGGAGGATCAAAGTTGGTAGGAGGGGTAGATGGAGGGGAGGAGGGCATCATCAGGGAGAGGGAGCTGGCGGAAGCCACCTTGGGAGAGGGTAAGGAGGGTGGAGAGATGGAGACCGGGTGGGACGTGCGAATACAGGCGCGGCAGCGGGCGGGGGTGGGAGAGGATCGGGGAGACAAGCGGGTGAGGAGGATCGAGTTTGCGGGAGGTGTACAGGATCCGTATCCTTTCAAGGAAAAGGAGGAGGTGGGGGAAGGGGATGAGATCGTAGAGGATCCGCGTGGGGGAGGGGAGACGGATGCGATAGGCGAGGCGGAGAGCATGGCGTTCAAGGATTTGGAGGGATTTATAAAAGGTAGGGGGAGCGGAGATCCATGCTGGATGGGCATAACAAAGGATAGGGCGGATGAGGGATTTATAGGTGTGGAGGACGGTGGAGGGGTCCAGACCCCACGTACGGCCGGAAAGGAGCTTGAGGAGACGGAGGCGGGAACGTGCCTTGGCTTGGATTGTCTGGAGATGGGGAGTCCAGGAGAGGCGACGGTCGAGGGTGACGCCAAGGTACTTAAGGGTGGGAGTGAGGACGATGGGACGGCCATAGACGGTGAGATAGAAATCAAGGAGGCGGAAGGAACTGGTGGTTTTGCCTACAATGATCGCCTGGGTTTTGGAAGGATTGACCTTGAGCAACCACTGGTTGCACCAAGCGGTGAACCGGTCAAGATGGGATTGGAGAAGGCGTTGGGAGCGCTGTAGGGTGGGGGCAAGGGCAAGGAAGGCGGTGTCATCGGCAAACTGGAGAAGGTGGACGGGGGGTGACGGCGGCGGCATGTCCGCCGTGTACAACAGGTACAGAAGGGGGGAGAGGATGGAGCCTTGGGGCACACCGGCGGAGGGGAAAAAGGTGTAGGAATCGGTGTTATGGATGGTGACATAGGAAGGACGGCGGGAGAGAAAGGAGCCGATCAGACGGACGTAGTTAATGGGAAGGGCGAAGGTTTGGAGCTTGAAGAGGAGACCGGAATGCCATACGCGGTCATATGCACGTTCGAGGTCCAGGGAGAGGAAGATTGCGGAGCGACGGGAATTAAGCTGTTCGGAAAGGAGATGAGTGAGGTGAAGGAGAAGGTCGTCGGAAGAGAAGGACGGCCGAAAGCCACACTGGGTGACGGGAAGGAGGCGGTGCTGGCGGAGATGCTGGTGGATGCGACGGGTGAGGTTAGATTCCAGGACCTTGCTGAAGACCGAGGTAAGGCTGATGGGATGGTAGAAGGAGACGGCGGACGGCGGTTTGCCAGGTTTAAGGAACATGAGGATACGGGAGGTTTTCCACAGGTCGGGGTAGTAACCGGTGGACAGGACTACATTGTAGAGCCTGGCCAGGGTGGAGAGGAAAGAGACAGGAGCTTCACGAAGGTGACGGTAGGTGACACGATCATGACCAGGAGCGGTGTTGCGTTTGGTGCGGAGTGTAACAATGAGATCCTGTGTAGTGATAGGGGCGTTGAGTTCCGTGTGTGTAATGTTGTCCAAGTACTGGAAACCAGGAGCGAGGGGAGGGACAGAGGTGTCAGTTCGATCGCGGATATCCGGGAAGAGGGAGTAATCGAACTGGGGATCGTCGGGGATGGAGAAGACATCGGAGAGGTAGGAGGCAAAGTGATTGGCCTTACTAAGGGTGTCAGGGAAGGGGTGATCATCGTGGAGAAGAGGATAGTAGGGGGAGGGTTTAGTTCCGGTTAGGCGACGGAAGGCCGTCCAAAACTTGGACGAGTTGATTGGTAGGGTTGCATTTAAACGGGTGCATGTCTGTCGCCAGTCCCGGCGTTTCTTAGCCGCGAGCAAATTACGAACGTGTCGCTGGAGTTGCCGGTGGCGTCGTAGTGTGTCCGGGTCACGCGTGCGGAGGAAGGCACGGTAGAGACGACGGGATTCACGGAGGAGGAGAACGGCCTGTGGGGGTAAGGTAGGATGGTGGGGGTGGATGGCGACAGTAGGAACGTGGGCCTCCACAGCCTCAGACAAGGTCTGCTGGAGAAAGGAGGCGGCATGGGTGACATCGTCAGGGTGGTGGTAGGTGAGAGGGTGGCTATCGACCTGGGTGGAAAGGGTATCCCGGTAGGCATTCCAGTCGGCTCGGGAATAGTCGTGGACATACTTAGGGGGAGGGTCAGTACGAGGGTCGGGGCGAGGGCGACGACCGTCTGAAACGGTGAGGAGGACAGGGAGATGGTCGCTACCAATAGGCTCCAGGACATCCACCGTTATGCGGCCAAGGAGGTTGGGGGAGGAGAGGATAACATCAGGAGTGGAGTTGGATTCAGGACGGGTATGCCGGGGGATGGGGACGAGGTCACCTTGAAGGGTGGAGAGGAACCGATGCCATCGCCGTAACTGGGCAGCGGAACGACTATGGATGTTGAGGTCGGCGGCGATCACGTAGGAGGAAAAGGTACGATCGACGTGGGAGAGGAAGTCGAAGGGAATAGGAGCGTTGGGGCGGACATAGATGGTGGCGCAGGTAACGGTAAGGCCGGGGAAGAAGAGACTAAGGATCAGGTGTTCGGTGGGGTCGGGAAGGAGAGGTTGGAGCCGAACGGGGATCTGGCGGTGGTGACCAATGGCAACTCCGCCACGCGCAATTGGGAGGGGATTATCGGAGCGGTGGAGGAGGTAGGGCGAAGTGTGAATGGAGTGGTGGGGTTGGAGGAAGGTTTCATTAAGGAGGAAGGCATCCACGCGGTGGGTGGCAAGGGTGTGCAGGAAGAGGTTCCTGTTGGCGGGTAGGGAGCGGATGTTGTTGAAAAGGATACGTTGCTGTCGCACCATGATAGGGATTTAGACGAAGGTGTCGAGGCGGGAGAAGGTGAAATGGGCCTGGTTGTTGGAGTAGGTGGCGTACATCTTGAGTTGGAATATGGAACGGGCGGCGAGGGAGACCTGTTGGAGGGTGTGTGGGCGCTGAAAGGGGTGAACATTCTGGAGGACGATGGTAAGGAACCTGATGACGTCCTCAGCGGTGGGGGGGGGGACGAAGGGAATTGCCAGGAGGGGTGGGGGCGTCCAGGGGACGGACAGGGACGGTGAGTTCAGGAGTGGTTGGAGGGGGTCGGGCATTACACTTTTGGGAGTAGGTGGGATGGGGGAGATTGCAGGTATTACAGGAAGGAGGGGATTGGAGGTTGGGGCACTGCCTGAGAAAGTGTGCTTGCCGACAATGCGGGCAGGTGGGGACCTCGCGGCACTCAGCTGTGGGGTGCGCGTTATAGCGTAGACACCTCTGGCAGCGCAGGGATTGAGGAGGGGAACGAGAGGGGTCGACCTTGTACCGCTGGTTAAAAAGGAGGGCACCCTCCTTCAGGAGACGGTCAATGGAGGGGGCGTGCTCAGAAAAAACCCGCATAAGGCGGGTGGGGCTGGCAGCGTTATGTATGCGGCGAACCGCACGCACCTCCAAATGGGGATGCGCCTGGAGCTCCGCCAACACCTCCTCCTCCGTGATCACTGGACTAAGCCGAGTGATCACGGCGGTGAGAGTTGGCGGGCGATGCGGAGGTTGGGGTTGGCGGGAGGGAGGTGGTGAAGGAGCAGGGGTGAGAGAGGCATGAGGGCCAAAGCGGGTGACAGGGATGCGGGAAAGGAGGTATGTGTGGAGGGTTGGGCTGGGGGAGGAGATGAGGACCGAATCTCGGCGGGGAGTGAGGAGGGAGATGGGGGCACCAGGACAATGCTGGCGAAGGAAGAGGGTGAGTTTCCAGGCTTCAAGGAGAGAGGGATCAGGACGGGAGAGGAGGTAGCGATAGGAGGAAGGGGGAGAGGAGGAGGATGAGGGGGCAGGGACAGGCGGGGAGACTTCCATGGCATCAGGGGTGGGGGAAGGAGGACGAGGCGCAGCCTTTTTGGAAGCAGAGGAAGCAGGAGTGCCACCGGGGCGCTTGACGGCGGTGGAGGAGGTGTGGGGGATGGGAACAACGGGAATGTGGCAGGGAGGGGCAGGTCCCGGGGCCGGAGTCGGCGCCGGAGATGGTGACGGTGACGGTGAAGGCGAAGGCGACGGCGACGATGACGATGACGGTGGCAGTGGCGGCGGTGATGGCGAAGGTGACGGGGAGAGCTGGGCGTGGGCAGTGGCCCGACGGGCCACCACCCGAGCCGGAGCTGCAGTGACAGGCTGGGGGAGTGGGGGGAAGGGATCAGAACGAGAGGAGCGGGAGGAAGAAGCGGGAGAGGGGGCGACAAAGATAGAGGGTGAAGGGAGAGTGAGGAGAGGTGGAATGGAAGGAGGGAGGTGGGACTGGGCACACCAAGTTATAGTGGTGGAGGCGGCGGAAGGGGAGGTATAGACAATGGCGGTGGTGGTAGTAGTGACAGTGGTGGTGGGGGCGGACATGACGGGAGAGAGAAACAAGAACGAACAGAACGAAGAGGAGAGGACAGAAACAGACAAAGACGAAGACGGATGAAGACGAAGACGGCCGTAGACCAGGGTCAGGACGGCGGCGATGGCGGCGACCAGGCGGCACCGGATGGCGGCGGCGGCGGCGGCGGGCACCGGATGACGGCGGCGGCGGCGAGCCCCCGCAGGCGGCGACGGCGGCGGCGGCGGCGGCGGCGGCGGCGGCGATCAGCAGGCGGCGGCGGCGGCGGCGGCGGCGGCGGTGGCGGCGGCGAGCACCGGCAGGCGGCGACCAGGCGGGGGCGGCGAGCCCCGGCAGGCGGCGACGGCGGCGGCGGCGGCGGCGGCGAGGACCGGAAGGCGGCGACCAAGCGGCGGCGGCGGCGGCGAGCACCGGCAGGCAGTAAGGACGGCAAGCAGACGACACGGCAGGGATCTTCCACGTCGAAGGCGCACCCTGAGAGTAGCCCAGGCAGTGAAACTCTTCGATGAAGAAGAGAGGGAATCCAACCCTCGAATGTTTCTCCTGGTCTCCTCAGCCCTTAACTACCTTCTCCTCCGACCTGCCCTCTACCGGTGACAGTAACTCTCCATGCCCTCTTCCAGCCAGAGGGATTCCAAATCTGAGGTAATTACTGGAAATTAAACGCGGGCACACGGCACAGACCAGAGCATTGGAAAAGTGTCTTAGTCGTATGCAGTGGCATTTATGTTATTTTTTCTGGAAGTTTTTTGGGAGCTGAGTGACGAGCAAATAAAATACGGTTGTGATGCTAAATATCTACAAACAGACATTCATCTGCCGAGCAGCTACAGTTGGATGGGTATTAATATTAATCACCATCAGGAAGAAACGTTCTGTCTGCAACCACGTTTGAGCCCACGGAAAATATGGTCTCAGTGTAAAGATGTTCCCACCGTATGTAATTAGCCAGTGTTTGTACATCTACGACAACTGCAACCTCTTTTTAAGATTTAGGATGACTGTTTGAAAATGAATTGCAGTGGATCTAAAAAGTAATGGATATAAATGCTGATTCTATTTATTTGCATTAAAACTAGCAAGCCGCGCGGGATTAGCAGAGCGGTGTGAGGCGCTGCAGTCACGGACTGTGCGGCTGGTCCCGGTAGGGGTTCGAGTGCTCCCTGGGGCATGGGTGTACGTGTTTGTCCTTAGGATAATTTAGGTTAAGTAGTGTGTAAGCTTAGGGACTGATGACCTTAGCAGCTAAATGGCTCTGAGCACTATGGGACTTAACATCTGTGGTCATAAGTCCCCTAGAACTTAGAACTACTTAAACCTAACCAACCTAAGGACATCACAAACATCCATGTCCGAAGCAGGATTCGAACCTGCGACCGTAGCGGTCGCGGGGTTCCAGACTGTAGCGGCTAGAATCACTCGGCCACACCGGCCGGCTTAGC
The DNA here is from genome assembly GCF_021461385.2 of Schistocerca piceifrons. Lineage (NCBI taxonomy): Eukaryota > Metazoa > Arthropoda > Insecta > Orthoptera > Acrididae > Schistocerca > Schistocerca piceifrons. The sequence goes on from NC_060138.1 coordinate 565,620,896, forward strand.
AGTTAAGTCCCATAAGATATCACACACATTAAAAAACTAGCAAAACATGGCCGAGAAGTGGAATAAACACCGAAACGTTACTGAAAAGATCGCGAAAAGAAGTACTTGCGGAGATACACTGAGCTTCAATAGTTGCAGCTAGAGAAAACAGCTAACACCCCGGCATCATGACAGATCTCCCAAACATCCAAAGAAGTTATATTTCCAGTTAAGCATATAAATACGATCTTCTACTTTTGTAGGAACAAGGATGTATACTATGACTCAGGCACATTACAGAGCTACGCTCTGCCAATCACCGTAATGTGCATGGCTGAGGGTACATCCCATTGTATTCGTCATTAGGGTGTCTTCCCGTTCCATTCACGTGTGGAGCGTGGGAAGAATGATTGTTGGAATGCCTCTCTGTGCCTGCAGTAATTAATGTAACCTAATCCTCGCGATCCCTATGTGGCGATATGTATGGGATTGTAGTCTATTCCTAGAGTCATCTTTTAAAGCCGCTTCTTGAGACTTTCGTAACAGACATTATGGGGATATTTTACGTATACCTTTGAGTCCTCCTGTTCAGTTGCTTTGATATCTCTCTGACACTTGCAATCCACATTAGTCTTGAGCTTTGTCTATAGATGACAGAAGTTTAAGCTCTGACAGAAATACCTTTAACTCGCAAGCTTTCCACTTGTATACCTTGTCATCACATGCTAAATTAAATCTGTCCTCTGATAGTTGTCGCTGTTGCTAGCCTGCATTGGACGTTATCACGTTTACCAGAATCTTAAATAAAAATTGAATGCCGAGAAAAATCAACAAAAAGGTAGACCAGTCATTATAGCACTCTATTAGTCATGGGGAATTAATGAATACCAACACAGGTTTACCTTTTTGTTTATTAGCCGTAAAACAGGACAAACAACAAATGTTCAGTGGTGTTCGAATCATACGTCTACCACTCACCATCTTTCCATGAAAACTCGGTAAGTTCGAAAATCCAACAACGCAATCGCCCGCACATCGTTTTGTGCTAATCACAAGGCTCCCTTAGCAACACTTCTTCCCTCTAGCTCGTCAGCTCAACCTCCGGACCAATCGAAAACAATGTTAATAATATCCTTCTCCCTGCTGGAGAAGCAGCCAACGCCTCACTAGTAAGTTTCCGCACGGGCAGGAAATGACGCTACGCTCCCGAACTGTTTTTCTCACAGCCACTTTCGGGAATGTGTTTCGATACTTTGCGTTTAAGCCAAAAGTGAACAACACATTTATCACAGAGATCACTATCTTGAAGGACTGAACATTACATAATATCTGACCAGGGACTCGGCTAAACAAAGAGACGCGGTACTCATCATTTGGATTTGCAGCACCTTGTGTTTACCGTATTTGCAGTTAAAATTGTAGGATGTGAGGTCCGCCAGTTATGCAAAACACCGTTTTTTCCAAGAACCCAAACATGTTTCAGCTCCACTGCGCCATCATCAGTGGGCTTCCGTTTTATTTAATATTTACACTTGGTGTACATGATTTTTTAGGACCACTTGTGTATTATTTCTTACAGGTAGCTTGTCAAGTTTTCGTGTGCCAAAATCAGCAAAATGGAGAGGTGTCGTGATGCACAGGTAAATATAACATGTATTTCCATAAATAAGGTCGTAAAATCACTTTGCACTTCACCAAAACACAGTGTGAGTGTGGCAATTACACTGTGTTTTGGTGAAGTGCAAAGTGTTTTTATGATCTTATTTATACATGTTATATTTAAATGTGCATCACGACGCCTCAAAAAAAATGGTTCAAATGGCTCTGAGCACTATGGGACTCAACTGCTGAGGTCATTAGTCCCCTAGAACTTAGAACTAGTTAAACCTAACTAACCTAAGGACATCACAAACATCCATGCCCGAGGCAGGATTCGAACCTGCGACTGTAGCGATCTTGCGGTTCCAGACTGCAGCGCCTAGAACCGCACGGCCACTTCGGCCGGCACGACGCCTCACCGAGATGCTGAGAATAAAATGGTTTGCCACACGAAAACATGACAAGCTAACTGTAACAAATAATACACAAGTGGTAGTCCTGAAAAATCATGCACACCAAGTGTAAATATTAAATAAAACGGAATCCCATCGATGATAACACAGTGGTGCTGAAACATGTTTGGGTACTTGGAAAAAACGGTGTTTTCATGACTGGCAGACCTCACATCCTACAATTTGAAGAGAAGTGGTTTCGTATCCCAATATAGACCAATTTCAGAGCCGCCATATATGTTGTAATCCATCCTAAAATTATTCTGAAGGCCTGAGACTGTACAAAAGACTCGACAGGCAAAGGGAAGGCCATAACTGAGGGCTCCATCAATAGCGTCCAGTCTATGACGAACTTGGAAACGCGCAGATTTTTATGGACGCCATCACTATACACAATGGGCATTTACGACACTTTGGAAACCCCTGACCCTGTTGTGGCCAGGAACGCCTAACAGGTAGTTCCTAATAGGCTGTTTTTCGCCTCTTTGGCCGAAAGCACTGTCTGCACACCGAAGCGAAAGTGCTTCGAGATGTTCCTCTCCCTAGCAGCAGCACGTGGCTTCCATGCTCCTAATGTCAACTACAAGATTTAGTGTTAAATAATCAAACTACCCGCTTTATTCAACTCCAGAAAATACTTATAGAAGGAGACTACCATAAGGATAGCACAAGCTTTAACACTGTACATGCTGCTACAAATGTCTGCTCATGTTGATAACTTCCTCTCATCTCACAAAAAATGATGTCTAGAGAGTAATAACAACATTACAAATAAATTCAGTATGAAAATAAGTGAGATTTGTCCCCTCTCACACTCTCTCACGGGTTAAACAAACCTGTTCTGACACTCCATTCCTTTTCACCGTCGTCAGAAATCAGTAAAAACACCCTGTGAATGCGTTAGCGTCACTAAAATAAATTTTTTGGGTTAGGAGTTGACCTATATTCTATAACAGAGCACATCAGTGTTTAGCTGTGCGAAATTCGTTTAATTTCTGTATGGTTATCAAAGAAACACGCGGGTTTACATAGATTGTAACATGACAATTTCAGGACAGTTGTCAAGATAACGTATTACGTCCTGATTAGCTGAAATATCATTGAAAACAACAATATCAAATTTAAATACAACGTTCTCTACAAGATTTTTCTTACTTCTAGATGGTGTAGCCTTGTCTAATGTGGTCAATATTACGACAAATCATCCTATTTTCTTACTTCTAGATGGTGTAGCCTTGTCTAATGTGGTCAATATTACGACAAATCATCCTATTTTCTTACTTCTAGATGGTGTAGCCTTGTCTAATGTGGTCAATATAAACGACAAATCTTCCTATTCTGCTTGTAAGTTCGGTACAATTTAGGATGACAATCAAGTCTACAAGGGTGGTTAATTTTTGTGACAAGATGAGCAAAGGATTACTCAAGGCTGCTCAGGTTCACTGTGGACGCAAGCTGGTGATCCAACAATTTCACGCATCTGCCAGCGGCATTTACCTTTAGATGCAATGTGCTGTCAGCTGCTTCGCTGCCCTCGCCCTCTGAATATCCTATAAAAAGCTAGTCAAAATCTTTAGAGATTTTACCAGCTGAAACTTCTATGTTTCTCGTTAGGCGAGAAGACATGCACTCATCCCTAGTCTGGGAATTTGGCGATATACACATGCCTAGATGGAGCAGCTTGTATGCTTCAGCACCCTCTGTTTTCTCAAGAACAATTTTTACTACATTTGATAGCGATATAATTATTAGTTCGATCATTTCAAGGTTAGTTTATTTAAATATCGGTTTTTGGGACCAATGATGGAAAGCTATTCCACCCTTGAAGTTAGGTTAGGTTAGATTAGGTTAGGTGGCTGTTTAGTTTTTCTGCTATGCGAGCTCAACGACTCTTCAGCTAATTTCTAGCTGAATGTCAGCCGAAGTGAACGCAGTGTTCACACAAAAATTCCTCTTTCGGCGTCGTACAGAGAGTGATGCGCCATGTTCTACACTAGACTCTGGTTCAGAGGAGAGTCCCCAAAGTTTTCGTTATTGTGTCTTTCGTAACAAAGTGTTCCCCACCTTTGTCCTTTCGTGCTTCACGTTGCGGCTTTCTCAGACCAATGGGAGCGTTCGTTTCATCTTGTGGAAACTACCCCTGACAATCGCAAAGGACCTACCTTTAAACTGCGTCGAAATACAGCGACATTGACTCCTTCCTAGTTTATTTCAGCCAATCGGACATTTTGTGCCCGTTCATGACGTCTAAAAGTTGTAAGTGTACATCACGACCGCTCCATGGGCCTTTCACCTAATCAACTGCATCTCTGGCTTGTTTGTATCAATCTGTAAATTTCTTAATGCAGTTTTATAAAGAATATCTCCGTCGCTGGCAGCGCAGGGCCGCTATCTGCTCCCCTCGCTGCACCCCCCGCGCGTTTGTTGTCTTTCTGGCTGCGGGACACCAATCTCTGTTAGAAGCCTTTCGTTGTATGCAGGATGTGACGGCGCAACTCGCGTCTGCCCCCCAAACAGTGCGTTTCTTCTTGCAGCTTTTTTCACCTTTTGCTCATTGACATCCAGGATTTGGGTTCGGTGTGTTAATACCGTAGAATCGAGTGTCATCTCTTTTGGCTTTACCTACTGTACGCATTAATATGCAGATCTGTTCACTGCTACGAAGTATGTCAGGTGACACATCCATCTACTTGTTACGACATATAATATCTCATGTAAGGAGCGAAATTAAAATTCATTCAAGCTGCCACCTTACAGTGTGACCATTCATGCTGCTCTTCTCTGTATAAGTTAAGTATCCCCTGTGAGATCCACTAGGTATGGTTCCCACACACTAGACCAATATTCTAGAACTGTTCACAGAAGTGATTTTTAAGCAATACCCTTTATAGGCTGAATGAAGTTCCCCGTATTCCACCAATAAACTGAAGTCTGCTTTACCCAAGATTGAAGCTGTGTAATAATTCGATTTCATATCCTAACAAAATGTTACGACGAGGTATTTGTGTGAGCTGGTCAGTTCCGATAGTAATTCACTAATATTGCAGTCATAGGAATCTACCTTTTATCGTTTCGTGAAGTGCACAATTTTACTTTGTTTAACATTTAAACTAAGTTGCCAATATTTGCACTACTTTGAAATCTTATCAAAATCTGACAATACTTCATAGCAGACAACTGCATCATCTGCAAAAAGGCAGAGGTTAGTATTATCTTAGTGTAAAACATGAACAGCAAGGGCCCTAACACACTTCGTCGGAGCACACCCGAAGTTACTTCTAAATATGACAATGACTCTTCATCCAAGATCAAATATGTTGCGTCTTTCCTACCGTATAGTCCTCTATCCAGTCACAAATTTCACATGATACAACATATGATCGTACTTTGTCAATAAGCATAGATGTGATACTAAGTCAAATACTTTTTGGAAATCAAGAAATACTGCTTCTACCCAACTGCCTTGATCCAAAGGTTTCAGGATGACGTGTGGGGAAAGTGCAAGTTGAGTTTCTCATTAGCGATGTTTTCGGAATCCGTGCTATTTGGCATTGAGAAAGTCATTCTGATCAAGATACCTCATTATATTTGTACAGAGAATAGTTTCTAAGATGCTACAACAAATAGTTGTCAAGATATGGGACTGTAGTTTTGTTTATCACTTCTACTACACTTATTGTAGACAGGTGTGATCTGTGCTTTTTTCCAAGAAGTGAGAACGGTTTTTCGTCCCAGAGATCTACGATAGGTTATGGTTAGAAGAGGGAGTAAGTAGCAACTTCAGTATAGAATCTGACAGATATTCCATCGGGCTCTGGAGCGCTGTTCTATTTTAACCCTTTCTACTTTTCCCAATGCCACTGACGCTAGTATTTATTTCATTCATCTTTTTAGTGGTATGGGGAGTAAGTTGGGGCTATTCTCCTAGGTTTTCCTGTGTAATGAAACATTTGAAAATGGAGTTAAGCATTTCAGTATTTGCTTTGCTAGCTTCAGTTTCAGTTCCCATTTCAATCACTAGAGACTGGACACTGACTTTGGTGCCACTAACTGACAACCAGAATATCTTTGTGTTTTTTGTAGATGATTAGGCAATATTTTGATACGGTAGCCATTGCTGGCATCACGCATTGCTCTATTGTCAACAAAATGTGTTTCAGTCAGCATCTCTCTTTCTACAGCCCTACACTTCGTTCTACACCTATTATACAGTAGTATCCGGATTTTTAGAAGTTTCGTTACAGTGACTGTATGCCATGGAGAGTTTGTCCCTTTATGAACTGTTCCACTGCGTATCATATCCAAAGCATGGTGAATCCTAGTCCTCGGGAAATGAAAATATTTAGCGTAGTCAGATGTTCCTGTATCAACAAAATGATTTAACAGTCAGTATTACGCAGTATTTTAGCTCTGTCCGAAGTACAACTTTGTTATGTATTCTTATAAATGGCCGTTCATCTACCAGAGTATTAAAAATACTCCATACCCCCTACAAACAATATTATGGACGCCCTTGCCTCACGGCAAACAATCGCTTTCTAACTGTAATACAATGCTTGTCTAACTGTGTTAATCTTTTAAATGAGATAGTACAATTTAATGGGTAGATTATGAGAGCATTTTAAGTTTTTAAATTAGGTCAATAACTACATGAAATAGTGAAAATAAAAGTTTTGTGTCACTGGAAGTTGTTAGGTGGGTAACCGGCAACTGAAACCGGGTTCCGGGATAGCGCATTAATAACACAGATTCGTAATGACAATAATGAAACAAAGTCTACTAACCGTTATACTTACGACTGAGCCTCTATGATTAGCCAGTTTTATGTCCCTACAGACTGTTTTACCCAGACATTTGCATGAGTTGACCGATTCTAATTTTAGCTCATTGATGTTGTTGTTACGGGATACTACATTTCTTTTTGTGAAGTGTAGAATTTACATATCTGCATATTTAAAAGAATTTTCCATTTGTACAAAACTGTGAAATCTTTTCAAAATTTTGCTGTATTTGCGCATCTACGAAAATTCAGAAGTTACTATTTGTTTTGTCTACAACATCATTAATGTGAAGCATGAACAGCAAAATATCTCTTGGAGCAAGAATGAAGTTACTTCTACATCGGTCGATCGCCCATCATCCATGATAACAATCTACGTCCTCACTAACAAGAAGTCCTCAACCTAGCCATGAGTTTCATTTAATAGTTCACGTGATCGTACTTTCCTTGTTTCACGTTAAATTGGTACAGTGAAGGAATACTGCGTCTACGTCACTGACTTGATAAACGACTCTCGGGACATCATTAGCTATAAGTGCCAGTTAGTTGTCCCAAGAGTGTACTTGTGAAAAATGTGCTAGTTGGCATGACAGAGATAAATCTGTTCGAGATACTCATAAGCTTGAGCTGAGAATACGATGAGATGACAAAAGTCAGCCGGCCGGAGTGGCCGAGTGGTTCTAGGCGTTAGAGTCTGGAACTGCGTGACCGCTACGGTCGCAGGTTCGAATCCTGCCTCGGGCATGGATGTGTGTGATGTCCTTAGGTTAGTTAGGTTTAAGTACTTCTAATTTCTAAGGGACTGGTGACCTCAGATGTTAGGTCCCATAGTGCTTAGAGCCATTTTGACAAAAGTCATGGAGTAACAATAAGCGCATATACAATAGCGGTAGTATCACATATGCGAAGTATAAAAGGGCAGTGCATTGGCGAAGCTGTCATTTGCAGTCAGGTGATTCGCATGAAAAGGTTTCCGACCTAATTGTGACCACTCGACGGAAATTAAGAGTTCGAACGCAGAATGGTGGTTGGAAGTAGACACATGGGATGTTTCATCATTGCATTTCGGAAGTCGTTAGGGAACTAAATATTCCATATCAAGAGTGTGCCGAGAGTACCAAATATCGGGCATTACATCTAACCGCGGACAACCCAGTGACCGACGGCCTTCGCTTAACGACAGAGAGCAGTCGCATTTGCGTAAAATGGTCAGTATTAACAGACAAGGAACACTGTGTAAAATAAGAGCTGAAATCAATGTAGAATGTTCCACGAACGTATCGATGAGGACAGTGCTTTACATATTGAGCTAATGGTCTACGACAGCGGACGACCGGAGCGAGAGCCTTTGCTAACAGGACGAAAACCCGCAGCCTGGTTACACGTGTCCGATTTCAGGTGGTAGAAGCCGATAGCAGAGTTCTAGCGTGGTGCAGACGGTACGAAGCCAGGGACCCTAGTTGACACCAAGGCAGTGTGCAAGCTGCTGGTGGCTCAGCAGTGGTTTAGGCTGATTTTACGTGGAATGTACTCTGTCCTGTGATTCAATTGCACCAGTAATTGACTAGAAATGGTTACGTTCGTCTTCTTGGAGAACATTCGTAGCCCTTCATAGACTTCATGTGTGTAAACAACGATGAAATTTTTGTGGATGACAATGCGCCACGTCACCGGACTACAATAGTTCGCGCTTAGTTTGAGGAACATTCTGGACCCAGTTTGCCCGACGTGTGTACTATCAAACTTTTATGGGACATAATCTAGAGGTCAGTCCGCGTACTAAACTGTGTACCGGCAACACGTTCACGATTATGGAAGGTTATAGAGACGGCAGGGCTCAGTATACCTGCAGGGCACTTCCGGCGATTTATTGCGTCCATGCCACGTCGATCTACTGCAGTACGACAGGCAGAAGGCGATGCGGCCCGATATTACGAGATGTCCCACGACTTTTGTCTCCTCAGTCTACGTTCCTAGATTCTACAACAACAAAATGATGTCAAAATATTGGAAAGTAGTTTTGTGTATCACTTCTTCTACCCTTCTCGCGGATGAGAGTCCCAGAGAGTCGCAATATTGTGAATTTTGTTCCAAGTTTTCACTTACTTTACGACAGTTAGAGGTTGGTCCAGTGGCGGGAGAGAGGCTTTGTAAGAAGACCGACATGGCGCCGAGCGTAAGTCCTTAAGCTAACACCGGGTCGGTGGAGAAGTCAGTGCCGAGAGCAGGGGAGAAGGGAATTTAGGGAGGAGATTTTCGCCAGGAGGTGGCGCCGATACGGATCCTGAGTGGCCGCCTGTAGGATTGAGGGCGCTCGCGATGGCCGCTTTGCCGGAAGTAACGAGCCGGCAGCAGGAGGCGGCGGCGGGGCTCCCATTTCAAATGTGTAGATCCGGGGGCGGCCGCCGCCCCTCCGCCCCCACCCCCAGCCCTCCACGGCCCACAAGGCCCCCAGGGTCCCGACCGGCGGACCGTGAGGCCTGCCGCCGCTTCCACGTAACGACGGTCGCGCCAGGGCAGAGGCCGACTCGGTCCCGTGCTGTCGCTGACTCGGCTGGCCTCTTATCGGATTCCAATGCAGACGCCGTTTCTTCCTCTGCTCGAGCCCGGCAAGCGCTCGGACCTGCAGCACTGGAGTTTACTGCGTGACGTAACTGGGCTGCCAACACGGCCTCTGAAGATGTTAGCTGATAGGCGACAGCAGGGCACAGGACTGCTGGAGTGAAAGGACCGAACTCGTTTGAGGATTCGATATAACAATGTTCCTTATTTACCAAAATATAGCAGCACTGCATACTGATAAAGTCTTAGACATCCAGACCGTAACAACCGGAACTCAGCGCATACAAGTTTAAAACTATATAGTGCATAAAAACGTAGTCAAGAAATTCTTCAGTTGGAGAGAACTAATCAATCATCACCTTTTAAGACACACTGAGAGGCTTCGAAAGTAGAATAATATTATAAAACCAAATTTAGACATTACGTCCAATAATAATAATTTCATGAATGATAAGCAGATTAAGCAGCAGAGATTTAACCATTCTCCCCCCCCCCTTCCCCCATCGAAAAGAGAACTTTGAGCAAAGATTCACGTTTTTTAAAAAAACATTTTATCTAAACTACAGCAGAGAAAAAATTGTTTTAGGCAATAGTTTAGTCTATCAAATGTCTGATCCCATGAGCCCAGTAGAATCGGGCTCTTTAATTATTTTATCTTAAAATACTGTGACATATAAACTCTAACATTAAGAGAAAGTGCTTTCTTAAAAGCACAGAAATACATCAATTATGGTTCCACTCCGCTATGGCGTCATTCAAAGACCAAGGCTCTCCTGAAGGCACTGGACGGCGACAACGTCTGAGGTAGCGTCCAACAATTTTTTTTTTTTTTTTCCCGTCGTCTAACTGGTTTGATGTGGTCCGCCACGAATTTCACTCTTCATCTCAGATTAGCACTTGCTACCTATTTATTCAATTATTTGCTGGATGTAATCCAACCTCCGTCTTCCTCTACAGTTTTTGCCCTCTACAGTTCCCTCCTAGTACCATTGAAGACATTCCCTCATGTCTTAACAAAAGTCCTATCATCCTGTCCCTTCTCCTTACCATATATTCCTTTCCTCTCCCATTATTCTGCGTAGGACGTCGTCATTCCTTACCTTTTCAGTCCAGCTAATTTTCAACATTCGTCTCTAGCACCACATCTTAAATGCTTGTATTATCTTCTATTCCGGTTTTCCCACAGTCCGTGTTTCACTAGCATACAAATTATGGCCGATATTTGATATTAGTAGACTTCTCTTGCCCTGAAATGCCATTTTTGCTGTAGCTAGTCTGCTTTTTATGTCCTCATTGCTCCGTCAGTCATAGGATATTTGCTGCCTAGGTAGAAGAATTGCTTAACTTCATAGACTTCCTGACCATCAATCCTTATTTTCTCATTCCTACTACTTCTCATTAACTTCGTCTTTCTTCGATTTACTCTCAATCCATACTCTGTACTATTAGACTGCTCATTCCGTTCGGCAGATCATGCAACACTTTTTCACTTTGAATCAGGATAGCAATGTTATCAGCGAATCGTATCACTGATATCCTTTCACCTTGAATTTTATTTCCACAACTGAACCTTTCTTTTATTTCCATCATTGCTTCCTTGACGTACAGATTGAACAGTAGGGGCGAAAGGCTACATCCTTGTCTTACAACCTTTTTAATACGAGAACTTCGTTTTGATCGTCCACTATTATTATTCCTTCTTGTATTTATTGTATATGACTCGTCTCTCCCTATAGCTCATACCTACTTTTTCCAGAATGTCGAACATCTTGCACCAGTTTACACTGTCTAACGCTTTTTCCAGAACGACAAATCCTATGAACGTGTCTTCATTTTTCTATGGTCTTGTTTCGATTGTTAACCGCAGCGTCAGAATTGCCTCTCTCATGCCTATAGTTTTTCTAAAGCCAAACTGATAGTCATCTAGCGCATCCTCAGTTTTCTTTTCCATTCTTCTATATGTTACTCTTGTAAGGAACTTGGATGCATGAGCTGTTAAGCAAGGTGGATGATGCCTTTCCGAAGGTCAGATGGTATGTCGCCAGCCTCATACATTCGACTTACCAATGTCAATGTTCTTTTTGTTGCCACTTCCCCCAATGGTTTTAGAAATTCTGATGGAATGTTATCTATTACATTTTATTGATCGCTTCTGCCTTATTTGATCTTAAGTCCTCCATAGCTCTTTTAAATTCAGATTCTAATACTGGATCCCCTATCTCTTCTAAATCGGCTCCTGTTTCTTCTTCTATCACATCAGACAAATCATCCCCCACATAAAGGCTTTCAATGCATTCATTCCACCTATCCGCTCTCTCCTCGTCACTTAACAGCGGAATTCCCGTTGCACTCTTGATGTTACCACCCTTGTATTTAACATCACCGAAGGTTGTGTTGACTTTCCTGTATGCTGAGTCAGTCCTTCGTACAATCATTTCTTTTTCGATGTCTTCACATTTTTCCTGCAAACGTTTCATTTTAGCTTCCCTGCACTTCCTATTTATTTCATTCCTCAACTAGTTGTATTTCTGTATTCCAGAGTTTCCGTGCACATTTTTGTACTTCCTCCTTTCATCAATAACTGAAGTACTTCTTCTGTTACCCATGGTTTCTTCGCAGTTACCTTCTTTGTATCTATGTTTTCCCTTTCAACTTCTGTGTTGGCCCTTTTTAGAGATGTCCTTTCCTCTTCAACTTTACTGCCTTCTGAGCTATTCCTTACTGCTGTATCTGTAGCCTTAGCGAACTTCAAGTGTGCCTCTTCGTTTCTTAATATTTTCTAATCCCACTTGTTTGCGTATTGTTTCTTCCTGACTAATCTTTTAAACTTCAGCCTACCCTTCATCATTACTATTTTGTGATCTCAGTCTATATCTGCTATTCGGTACGCCTCACAATCCAGTATCTGATTTCGGAATCTCTGTCTGACCATGATGTAATCTAACTGAAATCTTCCCGTGTCACCGGGCCTTTTCCAAATATACCTCCTCCTCATGTGATTCTTGAACACGGTATTCGCTATTACTACCCGAATTTTGTTACTGACCTCAATTAGTCTCTCTCATCTCTAATTCCTTTTCCCAAGCCCATATTCTCCTGTAACCTTTTCTTCTAGTCCTTCCCCTAAAACTGCATTCCAGTCCCCATGACTATTAGATTTTCATCCTCCTTCAAATACTATATTACCCCTTCAATAACCTCATACACTTCCGCTATGTATTCATCTTCAGCTTGCGATGTCGGCATGTATACCTCAGCTATCGTTATCGGTGTTATTTGGCTGTCGATTCTGATAAGAATAACCCTGTCACTGAACTGTTCACAGTAAAACACTCTTTGCCATACTTCCCTATTTACAATGAATCCTACTCCCATTATACCATTTCTGGTGCCGTTAATATTACCCTATACTCATCTGACGAGAAATCCTTCCACCACACTTCCCCGACCCTTACTATATTTTGACTGAGCCTATAGATTTCCCTTTTCAGATTTTCTAGTTTCCCTACGACGTTCAGCCGGCCGAAGTGGCCGTGCGGTTAAAGGCGCTGCAGTCTGGAACCGCAAGACCGCTACGGTCGCAGGTTCGAATCCTGCCTCGGGCATGGATGTTTGTGATGTCCTTAGGTTAGTTAGGTTTAATTAGTTCTAAGTTTTAGGGGACTAATGACCTCAGAAGTTGAGTCCCATAGTGCTCAGAGCCATTTGAACCATTTGAACCTACGACGTTCAAGCTTCTGACATTCCATGCCCCGACTTGTAGAACGTTATCCTTTCGCTTATTACTCAATCTCTTTCTCATGGTAACCTCCCCTTGGCAGTTCCCTCCAGGGGACTATTCCGGAATGTTTTGCCAATCGGGAGATCATGATGACACTTCTTCAGTTTCAGGGCACATGTTCTGTGGAGTCAAAGACGCTCCCCTTACACAACAGGTGCAACCAATAGTATTGACCCAATAAGTACCACACCACGACATATAAAAAAATTATGGCACTTACCAAGCCACCATCATTTATGAACCATCAATATAAAACAGTAAAAGGTGCAATTAACCAACCAGTGAAAGCAACGAAAAATCATTTTTTAATATGAATCTCATAACCTGCAGCTGTTGTGGTTCATATGTCAACAATATTCTGTTATTAAACTGCCACACAAGAAAGTGTAAATGAATGAAACAACAACTTCGGTTTTCTTACGGAACCACGACCAAAACAGGGAGTGGATCAGTACTCAATTACACAAGAACAATTCACGGAAGCACCAGGAATAAAGAAACAGACTAGCCTAAATAACAACAATATGCTGTAAAGTGAGGCAGACATCTATGAAATCATAAAGTGATTATAATTGCACTCCCGAAATGAGGGCAATTTCAGAATAAATGCGTGAGTATTGGCAGTTAAAACTTCTGCCAGAATCACAAGGGAACACTTGAAACACTACGTGTCCCCGACGACGACTGCCAAACCACTTCGAAGCCAGAATAGTCAATATTTCCCTCATCAACAGGCACTACAAACCTGTTTAAGTATGCATAGAATCGTAGAAGAGACCGAATACGGACAGTGCTGAAACAGAACAGTAACACAGGGCATTCACAGCACAGTACGGTTTCTAACAAGAAATGGGTCGACACTAACTTAATTACAGTACTTAACAACAGCAAACAGCTCTCCCGCAAGAAAGGGTGCAGTTGGCGGCAGCAGCGAGAACGTCGAAGGCATCGCACGATGCCACAGTACGGGATACGACCGCAGCCAGGCATAAAGCGCCCACGGGCAGCAGCGGCTTCCGCTGCGAGCTTTGCTACCTTCGCACCGCCAAGTCTCGTCATCTGTGCTGCCTCTCTGCGTCGCGCCGAACAGCAGCTGCCCGCCCCTCCCCAGTGCTGGCTGCTGGTCCCGACCACAATCGCCTCACAGGCGGACGTACTGGCCCCTCCTGGTCGCCCCCGCAACTCTCCATCAAGCCTCGCTGAAAAACCGATCAGCTTCATGCCCGTCCGACGCCGCTCCATTAAAACTTGGCGCCTCAAACCGCACTACAGCAAAGGCAAGTCAGATGGAAGAGCCGACACACGGACAGCGCCAAAGATAAAAAGACGCTACAGCTCATTAGCGTCAGCAATAGGCGGAATCAAGGGTACTGTGTATTTAAATCTGGAGCGCCTTGTTAATGTGGTATCGCATTTGCAAACCTTAACGGGCAAAGACCATCGGTTACACACTACACTCGACTCATATTGGCGTCCAGCATTACGAATCAACGAAAACATACGTTATTTTATTAATAACTGCCATATTTCTAGCGACTGTATTCAGTAGCTGATCAGGACGCTGGACCTCAATATGGGGTGTGTCGACCCTTCGCCTCCATAACAGGCCGAGTGTAGGAACGGCAGGCATTCTTTCTCAAGAGCAGACAGCAGTGAAGGTAGTGAAGGTAGTGGAAAGGGGCCAAAATAAGCGGCTGTCAGCTATACTCGAACATACAACCTTTTATTTGATCAAACATTACAAGAGCCTAGGAAAAAACGCACCTTTAGTCTTGGAACTTAATTAACGGCTGAATGCACCGTACAATTTTATGCCTTAAGGGTAAGACCACTTTAATTTAAAAACGGCTGAAAACCAACAACTTAAAATTCAACCAAAATCAGAAACTTAAAAGGCAAAGCATTTTCTTAAACCAGTTCCTTAATTAGGCTGAAGGCCCAAAGAACCTGACACCTTAAGAGCAAACAACTTAAATTCAAAATCGGCTGAAGGCCCAACACTTAAGACTCAATGACATTAATTTTAAAAATGCCAAGGGCTTTAGGAAAAACAGTTCTTAATCTAGGCTGACGGCCGAAACCATCTAAAACCTTAAACTGTAATTCAAAATCGGCTGAAGGACGCAAGAATCTGACAATTCAAGAGCAAAACAACTTAAATTCAAAATCGGCTGAAGGCCCAACACTTATGACTTAATAACATTAATTTTAAAAATGCCAAAAGCTTTACGTAAAGCAGTTCTTAAATTAGGCTGAAGGCCCAAAGCATATGACGCCTTAAGGGTAAAACAACCTTAATCTAAAAATCGGCCAGAAGCTATACAAGTACAAACAACAAGAACAAACAACAAAAAGCAGTACACCCAAGGGCGCTCAGAAGTTCCGAAGGTCGGCCTGGAATTCAAACACTAACGCTCGCTTAGGTGAGACAGGCAGTGGGCCCAACCATTGTCGATCCGACGACAACCCAACTGACGAACAGTCAGTGGACCCACCGACAAGATAACCTCCACTTCACCCAACCAGCACACAACAGGGAGTTCAATGGAACAACGTAGAACGTATTGGCGACCACAACCAATTGTACATAGAGCTGTCCAACTACACACCATGCTGGACAGCGACAATACGATGAGAAAAATACACTGCCTGAATTTACGTCAACAGCCAGGGCAGGTAACCGGAAGGTTAACGGCAATAAGGCGAGGATTACGCTGGTGAACTTCAATTCAAATAACCAAGTAGAGTTAAACTCCACCGTAGGGTGGCTAAAATTTGCCAACTTGGAAACGCACATTGTTGCTCGCGGGAATATCCCAAGAGCCGACAACGAACTCCAAACGACGCAATATGAACAGTCGTGACTTGCTGGTTGATTAAGTCAAAACTCTATTTTCATGTCCAGGATCAGTGAGTCACGAACCTTGTAGCAATGGGAACAGCACCACACACTCCGACACCGCAGAGAGGCTGCTTGCGGGCCCGGCCAAACCACGCACTGCGGAGATTTCCTCGCTGCTCCACGCTACCCGACCAACTGCTCATGCCCAGAAACGGTGAAGGGAGCAAATATACTTCGGCCAATGAGACGACCAACCGAACGACCAACCATCTGTCGTCCCGCTCCAGTCTGCCACCATCGGACAGCTCATGTGTGTCGCCAGCGGTCGGCGAGCTCTGGCTGTCGGCGCCTCACCGGCGCACCGTTTCCGACTTCACTGCTGCATCGTCCCGACTGCACTGCTGGTCCGTCTCCAAACTGACTGCCAGACACACGGCGATCCGGAAACAGTATTGGTCTCTCCAGAGATGGTACGACAGTGCACGTATCAACACGCGCTGCTGCTGCCACTCACGGGCAAGTAAGGCAGGAAGTTAGTGACGCCAGTAAATGGAATAAGAAAACGAGGCAGCAGTACCGTAATAGAAGATGACAAACTGTAAATGGGATAAACGCAAGTCGTGTACAGCTCAGAGTTATCAGCAATATCCAAGAGAATTAATGTTTGTTAACAGCTAAACTGTACAGGATGTTGCATCACTATTAATGAACCATTTAACAGTAAAAATATAGCAGCTATAAAATTTTATTGAAATTAAATGGAAAACATCACCTCATGCTTCGCTTAGAGTTGATTATAGAAATGTGTGGCTTACGAGGAGCTGTTGGTCCACTGTATCCCATTCTTTTTAACTCCACGCACAGTCAGCTGCTTGCTGCACTGCTGGCAACACGTTGGAACTAGCAAGTCATTCCTTCCGCTGGTTTCATGCGACTGTTTCACAGCCACCGTCCGCAATACTGGACGTCGCTGTTTGTCAGCACATGAGGTCTACCTTGTGTTGGTTTAGCTGCGGTCGTCCACGTTTCCACTTAATAGTCGCATCACCAATAATCGATCTGGCCAACTTCAGAAAGTTTCAAATGATTCTGATGGACTCAGTGGCATCCAGTGACTAGTCCTCTTTCGAAGACTCTGACCTCTCCCGACTAACCAACCCAGTAAAACTTCCCTCTCTGAAGGACTTTCTGCGCCTTGGTGCATTTGATGTGGTTTTTCTCCAGGAGGTTTGTGCCCCCTTTCTCTCTGACCTGGTTGGTTATGAGGCACTATATAACATCGACCCTGACGCCAGGCGGGGCACTGCTTTGCTATACAGATCAGAGTTAACTCCATCCGATGTTACAAAACTACCCAATGGTCGCGTTCTTGCATGTATCATTCGAGATGTACTTTTTATTAATGTCTACGCTCCTTCAGGAGCTAATCACAGGCATGACAGAACAACACTTTTTACGTCAGATATCACCCCTTTCTTGACAGCTCGTCGTCCTATCGTATTTGGCGGAGATTTCAACTGTGTGGTAGCCGATGCTGATCAGGTCCCAACGCCTATGCGGTGTGAAGCGCTCGCTTCACTCCTTCGGGCGGCTGACCTTAATGATACGTGTCGCCACTTTCATTCCGCCTACACACAATTTACTCACATATATCCCACTGGGGCAAGCCGTATTGACCGTGTTTATGTCTCTGCTGATTTGATTCCTGCCCTCTGTGCCGTCCAAGTCATTCCCGTGGCCTTTAGTGACCACTGTGCATACTCTTGCTCCTTGCATATCACGGGTCCAACCCCGGTTCCTCGGGGCACCTATTGGAAGATGAATACACTTCATCTCCCAACGCCCGAACTTCGCACTCTTGTCACGAAAACATGGCGGGATTGCGTCGCTACTACTTCGAAGTACCCTACCACTGTAGTTAGGTGGCTCCGCTGTGCGAAGCCGCGGCTGCGACGCGTTATCCAGCAACATAGTCGCGAAGTCGCACACTGGAAGCGTAGCACATTAGACTTCTATCAACAATGTCTAAATGACGCACTAACCCGTCCTGCTGACTGGTATGACCAGCTACGCATGCGCCTCAACAAAATTAAAGCGACAATCCTTCGCTTCTCTCGGGAGAAAGCCGAGGGGATGGTGTGAGGTGCCGCTCCGCATCCCTGATTGAAGGCGAGAGGCCATCCATCTATCACCTTGCCTCTGAAAGGAATCATACAAAGAAGAACACCATCCTACGCCTTAAAACAGACGATGGTACGCGCCTCACAGACCATCGTGAAGTCCTCAAACACCTAACAGACCATTATACGCACCTCTTCCAGGATGTTGCGGTAGACGTCGCCGCCCAACGAGCACTTATCTGTGGGGTCCCAACTTCATTGGATCGTCGAGACCGCGACTGCTTAACCGAGCCACTCACACTCGCTGACCTCACATCTGTCCTCCGTGCCTGTCCGGGACACAAATCACCTGGCCCCGACGGTCTCCCTTATGAATTCTACCAACAATTTTGGGACCTGTTAGGAGACCGCTTCTGCAAAATGTGCGAGGAGATTTTTGATAATTGTGAACTACCCGCCGAATTTCTAGCTGGACGTATTGCCCCTATTCCAAAGGTCACAGGTCACTGCCGAGCTAAAGACCTGCGTCCTATCACCGTTCTTAACACAGATTATAAGTTGGTGGCACGAAGCGTGGCTTCTCGTCTTAAACAGGTAATGAATAAGGTACTTTGCCCCACTCAATCATGTGGCGTTTCGAATCGAACCATCTTCACCGCCGCTTCTATATACCGTGACATACCTGTCATACCGCCGACACTCGAACCCCGGCTGCAATTCTTTCCCTAGATTTCGCCGGTGCCTTTGACAGGGTCTCCCGCCCTTACCTGCTGGCCGTTATGTCGCGTATGGGTTTTGGGGAGAGCTTCATAAGAATCATCCGGCACTTCTTTGATGGAGCAAATTCCACAATCGTTGTGAACGGCTGGCGATCACGACCAATTCCCGTCAGACGATCAGCTCGACAAGGGTGTCCCTTGTTAATGTATTTGTTCGCTTTAGCGCTGGACCCCATGCTGCGTGACATCGGACGGATGGTCGATGGTGTCGCTCTCCCAGGCGTCACCTTCCGCAGTGCGGCATACGCGGATGATGTCGGTGTGTTCGTCTCAAACGCCAGGGACATCGATTCATTTCGCCGAGTTCTCAACGTTTATGAACGAGCATCCGGTGCCATGTTAAATTCCAACAAAACGGTGCTGATCTCGCTAGGACCACGATCATTGACCATCGAACGCCCATGGTACCGAGTTGTGGGGGAACAACGTATCTTGGGCCATGAGGTGACTGCCTGTCCGCAGCGCATGTTAACACTCACGTGGAGGCGGCTTCTCACGCGCATCAGAGGACTTTGCGTGAGTCACGCTGATCGACGACTCGACCTCCATCAACGAATCCAACTGATTAATACTTACATTCTATCACGGGCATGGTATGTAGCACAAGTCCTTACGCTACCGAAACAAACCGGCAGAGCCATCTCACAAACAGTATATTGGCTTTTGTGGCGGCATACACTGTTCAAAGTTGATGCGCAGACTTGTACACTGCCAAAGGTCGGTGTTGGCCTTGGACCCATTGACTTTCCCCGCAAATATGCGGCCCTCCTGATTCACCGTATCGCCACTTTGCGTGAAACTGACCCATGTGGGACAACAGCGGTTCTTTTCGACCGTTATCTCCCACAATCGGCGCGTGCACCAGTATGTTTGACACATATTCCGTTCCGGATGACGACAGTCAAGGACTATTACCTCAATCAAAGTTACGTCCTAACAGTGGCCACTGACAAGGCACGCACGTCGAAGCGCCTTTACTAGGCACTTCGAGACCAGCCCACACCACATAAATTAGAGGACAGACGACCGTCGGTCATCTGGCACCAAGTTTGGGCTAATATCAACAACCCAGCCCTTCCCACGGAAGTTTCAGCGCTATGGTATCGTGTCGTAAACAATTTAATACCCACTAATCATCGCCTGGCGGCCATCCGCCTACGGCCCTCGGCTGCTTGTGGCCGATGTGGTGACGTAGACACCAGAGAGCATCGTCTCTTATGCCCTCACGTCACAGAAGTGTGGGACCTTGTACTTGTGCTATTAGCGCTGATCGGTGGGACGACACCAGACAATGTGTCAATCGACTGATTCCTTACCCCTGATATTCAGACCAACCCCCGAACACGACGTAACGCAATGGTGTGGCTCTTGGGCCACACCATTTTCACGATCTATGACCTTTCCTTCACCGATGCTGTCTCTTTCATGGACTACCTGTGGAGCCAGCATCGCCTGGCGGAATCTGACCGGAAATATACCATTACTTTTGCAAGATTTCTGAAAGTTGCAATGGTTCATGGTTATCAAAAGGTGTTCCGGGTTGACTAAGGCACCTCGTCCAGGAATTGCCTGAGTTTACCCCTGGATCTTTGTCACTCGGACTTTCAAACTACCCTTGACTTGCCTATACCCAAGATTTGACATTGGCCTTCTGGGCATCACTAGAGTAGACTGTTCTATGATACTGATAATATGGCAGTTGGTAACATGGGAACTGTGTGGACCTTGTATGAGAAATTATTGGAAAATTAGAAAACACGTAATCTATCTTAGAGGATTATTACTTCGTTAATTCTATGGGCGATGGGATTATCTCGCCAGTTTCGTTTTCATTTACCTGTGCTGCCGTCCCTGTTTTTAATTTGCCTTCATTTCTGTCTTTATTTATTTCTTCCTTTCTTAGTTTCTAAACTCATCACTTGCTTCACACCTGCAGAGAGAGGTGTATTTCTGAGTAGTGTTTCGTCGCCCCCTGAGGCATAGCAGAGTATGCCTCCGCTTTTATTTTCGGTTTATGGCAATAAGTCTTGCTACTCACAGCACCCTGCTTTAAGTGCTGCGTCGACACTAGAGGATGGCGGCATTTTTGGAGAGGAAAAGGTAGGGCTATAGGGGAGGAAGGAGGCCCAAAAAATTTAAAAAATAAAAGTAAAAAAAATAAAAATAAAAAAACCAGTTCTGCTGTTACCGCTTCTCTACTGCCAACACAACATTCCCCGCCTCATTTAGCACTATCTGAGCCTCTTCTCGTGCCATCTAGCGGTCAGTTCCGCATTACAGACGGGTGTTCGGATACTTCTGACAAGATCTGCTACGTAAAACTGTCATCCCCTGCACAATTGAAAAATATATTTTGTACTATGCGGTTTCAAAATATTAATCTGTCGTCCGTAAATTACGTACTTTCACATACTGTCGCTGGAACAGCGACCAGTGCAATATTGAAACAGTATATCTTATAGTCCACAGTCGCAATTTATTTATTTTGCCGAATGGCTACCTGTGTCGGTACAGAGTTTCAAGCCGGCCGAAGTGGCCGTGCGGTTAAAGGCGCTGCAGTCTAGAACCGCAAGACCGCTACGGTCGCAGGTTCGAATCCTGCCTCGGGCATGGATGTTTGTGATGTCCTTAGGTTAGTTAGGTTTAACTAGTTCTAAGTTCTAGGGGACTGATGACCACAGCAGTTAAGTCCCATAGTGCTCAGAGCCATTTGAACCATTTGAACAGAGTTTCATCTTCAGGCCAACCGCACTGGGGAATGGCGAATGAGTGCCAGGGGATAGCCTGAAGACGTTACTCTATCGAAACCAACAGCCAGTGGCAAAATAAATTAATTACGACTGTAGACTGAAGCAAATACTTCCTTTGTATGCTCTTAAACATATGTAAAGTACAAGAATCACGTTGCGAATTACTTACTCGATACTGGCCAATGATATGGTTTTGCGGATCTCAAATTTGGATAGAACAATTAATTTAAAATTCTAATTAAAAATTTTGCTTCCTAAGTAAGAAATTATTAATTTTCCCATCCTAATTAGACATCTACTTATTCATTTTATAAGGCAGAGCTGAGTTAGTTTTCTCTCACACGCTTCTTGTGCTTAACAAATGCTTTTATACGTGTTCTATTCGCCCTCTTGGCTGCGTGGTCCGCGGGTCTGACCGCCATGCAGCAGGCGCAGATTCGATTCCTGGCCAGGGTGAATATTTTCTCTTCTCAAGCACTGCGTGTTGTGTTCTCCTCATCATCATCGATATGCAAGTCTCCCAACGTGGCATCAACCGAAAAGGCTTGCAACTCAGCTGTTGAACTTCCCCAGGTGGGGACTCTCAGCCATCAATTCCACATTATCATTTAATTTTTACCGGTTCTAATGATTTATGTTTTCCAAAATGTTGTTGTCTTCTGATGACGACAGACTAATCTGTGGGTGAAATCAGTTAAGGAAAATAAAATATTTGTGAAGCTCATGACCGATTTCAATTTGAGAAAATACAAGTCAACCCTACGTTTATAACACTTGTAGGTTTAGTGACAACTCTTGTTTCCATTCCTTGGGAAATAGGACCTGGAAAAACCATACAGTTAAACTAATCTAGAAAACCAATTAGCTAAATCTGACGAGGATTTTCTACTGATACAGTCACATCTCGATAATCTCGATACATAGAATCTCTAGAAAAGGAAAAATTCATTCGATACATCGAGGGTTAGATGTAACGAAGTTTCCGAAAAAAATAGTTTACAACCCACGATTTTTAAATACCATACTGTGACTTTTTTAGCATTCGTGTGTAATATAGGCCCATGTTTACTTTTAGTAATATGAAAAAAAATTCAAGACATACTGTTACGCATACTGTTTGATTTCTCCTGAAACAAACAAGAATTTACAAGTTTGAAATAGAATACTTTCATGGTAAAATAATTAAATTCAGTGAAAGATTACGCAGTACGAACATAAAAATTCCCGGAAACCATTGGCTTTTAAAGTAATCCGTAATTTTGGCTTGCTTTAACCTTTTGATCTCCTGTGAGTCAGTTTCAGTGTCTGTGACTACAGTGGCTGAGAACACATTATCAGCCTATGTCCTCACACTTCTCCACGTATGCTCTGCTTGTGTCGAGAGCTGCTTTGACCTGCCTGGCGGTCGTTGGCGGTGCTACTACCTCCCCCCTCCCCTCTTCCCCTTCCTTTTCGCCACTATTACAGCCTTCTTTTTCGTTGACTCTCTTCACGGAGTCAGTAACTCTACTTCTGTTAGTGATCCTCCAACTGCGACACTGTTCGTCCACATCCACGAAATTTTAGAACGTACGTAAGAGTTGTTAAAAGTGAATCACTACTTTCGTTCATTCGGACACGAAGATACTGACAGGAGGCTTCTCCTGTAAGTAGTGCATAAAATAAAAACTTTAGTAAAAATTCCCAACAGAATCAAACTAAGATTTTACATGCTTAAATATTAAATCCTGCAGCTGCTCATTTTCTTCTGTCGTCGAAAGTCTACATCTTCGGAAACCATCCTTTGGTCCTTACAGTCTCTCCACGCTTCATCCAGCATCCTCATAGCATCTAAAATATTGATTGTTGGTTCGTCATCGTCAGCGGACTGTCATTCGGAACACTTAATACTTGAATATCCTTGGGCGTTCTTGATTATTTCTTTATCTAGGGCTACAGTGGTGTTAGGTGATAAAAATTTTACTCTCGGGGATTTTAACGGAGGAATAGCACAACCTGCCGAAAACATCTGGTGTAAGAAGGCGCCCTCTTTCTGCCAATGGCGTTGTAAAAGCGGGCGGAGGAGCAGACAGAGATTAATGGCACTCTCTTCTTCTAGCGGGGGGCGGGGACTGCCCCAAAAGGCGGAAGAATCAGCAATGATCAAAGGCTTCAGGTTGCAGAAGGCGATGAAAACCACTGCATTGAAGACACGTAACGTGTATCCACAGGACGTGTGGCCAATAATTGAAAAAGTGTTTTGATGATCTCTCCATTGGCAAACGGTTCCGGAATAATCCTCCATTCGGATCTCCGGTAGAGGACTGACAAGGGAAAGGCGACCATGAGAAAAAGATTCAGTAAACAACGAAGGAATATCGTTCTACGAGTCGGGGCGTGGACTGTCAGAAGCTATAATGTAGGAGGAAAACTATAAAATCCGAAAAGGGACACGCAAAGGCTCCATCTACTTATAGTATGGGTCAGTGAAGTGAAATGAAAAGAAGACAAGTATTTCTGATCAGAGGAGTATACGGTAATATCAACAGCAGCAGTAAATGGTATAACGGGAGTAGGATTAGCTATGAATAGGAAGGTAGAGCAGAGAATGTGTTAATGTGGGCAGATCAGTGATGGAGTTGGTCTTAACAGAATCGACAGCAAACCGACACCGACAACGATAGTTCAGGTATACATGCCGACGTCGCAAGCTGAAGATGAAGAGACAGAGAAAGTATACGAGCATACTGAAATGGTAATACAGTAGATAAAAGGATATAAAAATCTAATAGTCATGGGGGACTGGAATGCAGTTGTAGGGGAAGGAGTAGAAGAAAAGGTTACAGGAGAGTATGGGCTTGGGACAAGGATAAAGAGAGGAGAAAGACTAATTGAGTTCTGTAACAAATTTCTGGTAGTAATAGCCAATACCCTGTTCAAGAATCACAAGAGGAGGAGGTATACTTGGAAAAGGCTTTGTGACACCGGAAGATTTCAGTTAGATTACATCATGGCGGGACAGAGATTCCGAAATCAGATACCGGATTGTGAGGTGTACCGAATAGCAGATATAGACTGAAATCACGATATAGTAATGATGAAGAGTAGGGTGAAGTTTAAGAGATTAGTCAGGAAGAATCAATACGCAAAGGAGTGGGATTGGGAAGTACTGAGGAACGGAGAGGCACACTTGAAGTTCGCTAAGGCTATAGATACTGCAATAATAAGTAGCTCAGTAGATAGTACAGTGAAAGAGAAATGGACATATCTAAAATGGGTCATCACAGATTGGGAGAGAGAAAAAAAACATAGATACAAAGAAGATAAATTCGCAGAAACCATGGGTAAGAGAAAAAATACTTCAGGTGATCGATGAAAGGAGTAAGTGTAAAAATGTGCACGGAAACTCTGGAATACAGAAATACGAGGCGCTGAGTAATGGAATAAATAGGGAGCGCAGGAAAGCTAAGAAGTAATGGCTGCATGAAAAATGTGAAGAAATGAAACAAATGATTGTTGGAAGGACAGACTCAGCATACAAGAAAGTCAGAGCAACCTTCGTGATATTAAAAGCAATGGTGATAACATTAAGAGTGCAACGGGAATTCCATTGTCAAATGCAGAGGAGAGAGCGGATAGGTGGAAATATTACATTGAAAGTTCTGTGAGGAGGAAGAGCTGTCTGACATGATAGAGGGAAAAAAAACAGGAGTCGTTTTAGAAGAGGTAGGGAATCCCGTATCAGAATCAGAATGTAAAAGAGCTTTGGACCACTTAAAAGCAAATAAGGTATAAGGGATAGATAACATTCCATCAGAATTACTAAAACCATTGGGAGAAGTAGCAACAAAAAGACTTTTCAGGTTGTTGTTTAGAATGTAAGAATCTCTTGACAAGCCATCTGACTTTTAGAAAAATTTCATCCACACAATTACGAAGACAGCAAGAGCAGAATTATCGCACAATCAGCGTAACACCTCATGCATCCAAGTTAATTACAGGAGTAATATAGAGAAGAAAGGAAAAGAAAGGTAAGGATGTGCTAGGTAGCGATTGGTATGGGTTTAGAAAAGGTAAACGCACGAGATTGGCAATTCTGAAGTTTCGGTTGTTAATGGAAGCAAGACTAAAGAAAAATTAAGACACGTTCGTGCGATTTATCGACCTGGAAAAAGCGTTCGACAACTGGCCAATTACCGCCACTCCACAAAGAACTGACTCCTAACTCGGCGTCTGGTGTAGGTTGGTGAAATATTTGCTCAGAGACTCTAAGACCAGCAGCCTGTGAGTACACATGTCTCTTATGGAACGTGATGTTAGCAACTAAGTCAGGCTGAGACTTTACAAGATAGACTGCGACAAACCTGTTGATATCAGAACCTTCTAATGTAAGGAGTGATTGATTCTACTTATTTTATTTCTCGAGTGAAAATTAATATCTTTCTGAGAGGTACCTAAAATCATGAGTTCGAGCTGTTGTATGCTGCTGTATTGTTGCAGTGTTGCTATAAAGCTGATTGCTAATTCTGCAGAAGTTCATTGTTGTAATCCTGAGATGCAGCGAAGAGGCCATAGTACAATTCAGTTTGCTTTAACGTCGATGCTGTGGGAGTTCTCTAATTGTTCTCGCCATGGGGTCTGACGCCACATGTTCGCCGACCACTCTTGTTTCCACAGGAACCTATTTTTTTGGTAATTCTCATGCCTGCTAGTCGACTGAGTCCCAACAGTCGTGATAAAGGTAGCTTATCCAGGTCCCCCTGGAATTTACTGTAGTTTGGGAAGATGGGCCATACACGCTTGTTAACTTTTATCTCTTTTGAATCGCCATGTGAATGCTTCACCGTACATTCATCGCAGTAGATCATTCTCCCAACTGAGTGAAAAGAGTTTTAGTAGTGAATTCTTGTGCAGAATTTATAACCCTCCTACCTCTCCGGCTTATTAGGCTTTTCTAAATGACAGTGTACCTGAAG
This sequence comes from Schistocerca piceifrons, assembly GCF_021461385.2. Lineage (NCBI taxonomy): Eukaryota > Metazoa > Arthropoda > Insecta > Orthoptera > Acrididae > Schistocerca > Schistocerca piceifrons. The sequence goes on from NC_060138.1 coordinate 565,647,495, forward strand.
TCCCTAATCTGCGGGGAAAAGGCATCTACTCCGAAGAATGAAGCAAAACCGAGAGAAGTAGACCGAATCGCTATTGCTCAGTATTTTAGAGATGACTATTAGAAACAAAGTTCGGATAGTTTTATATATATTTATTACGTAATCTAGTTTCTAATTAACAGTAGTTAATGGAAAATTTGGAAAAAAGGTTTTCAAAGTCTTCATTAATGAAAAGATCTAACGGTCACCAGTTCCTCACCGGATAAAGAATAAAAGAATAATTAAATTGAAACTGAACTTTATACTCGTAAGCAATCTTTTGGCGTCATAGCGTAGGAACAATACCTAACGCACACCTTCAAGTATTTCTACCACACATGTCACATTAGTCATGTAATAATCCAATAGCAAACACATACAACTTCTTATTATATTGATTTTCAAAGATCAGTTAAGGTAAGATGGTTTACTGGTTGTGGACAGAAACTTTTTGTTACGTTACTCACCGTAATACTGACTGTCGTAATTGTAGCAAGCAGAAAGATTGGTTAAATTTACTCATTGGTAAGGACTGTCATTTACCTGTCAGTTACTCTGATATTACTTTGTAATGAAAGTTATAAACTATGCCGCAAGCTATAAATTATAACCGTGCTTTGACAATGAAATTCAGTGTCCAAGTTACGTAAAGTTGTACTGCCCACTTTTTATTATGAAAGTTATTCTATTTTTTAGCAAGTGAATAAATACTGGTTTTTTCATCACTCTATTTCTGACATTATTGATATTACAGCCAAAGATTTCATTGTTACGTAACTGTCCAAAAGTCGTAAAATTTTGTTTTGATAACCTAACAAATTAATGTTCGCTTCATTTTCAGTTCATTTTCTGTATATCTCGGTTCATACAAAAGGTTAGGATGGATACTACTTGGATAACGATTTAGGAAAATTATTTACATGACAATGTGCACGAAAACAACGCTATTTAAGGAATAACATTCGAACTACGCTGGTCGGCGTATTACACTTCTAATCATAAAAAGTCTAGATCTTACTTCATGATGCAGTTGGTTTGTCGAGCGGCTACATTTAGCGACAAAATAGGGCAGAGGTTGATATTCTTGCCATACCATAGCCAATAACAAGGGTCCACAGTACTCTTGATGTTAGGTGAACTACTCTTGCTGCATTTGTACTGTGCCCAATAAATGCCATAGATTGCCCACATTAAACATCGCTCCTTCTTGTCTATGTAATGGACTGATGTAATTGAGTTGATCTACGCTTTCTCCTACGTCCTATTCGTTAGTTAACTTTGTAATAAACGCTCGATTTTTGAATAGACTCACCTGCTCATTTAAAATTTTCCCATATCACTTGCTTCAGGGAGTTTTGAATCACTTTCTGTAAAAGTATCTAAAGTCTGTGACGGCAGTACGTAGCTCATAGCTGCATGGTCGATACGTTTTTAATGTTTCCTTTGCGTTGTTTAGTTGCCTTGTGTTACTTTGGGTTAAATCAGTTGCTAAATGTAGAGCCTAGATGTGTTACTTTAATAGCCGGCTGGAGTGGCCGTGCTGTTCTAGGCGCTACAGTCTGGAACCGCGTGACCGCTACGGTCGCAGGTTCGAATCCTGCCTCGGGCATGGATGTGTGTGATGTCCTTAGGTTAGTTAGGTTTAAGTAGTTCTAAGTTCTATGGGACTGATGACCACAGCAGTTAAGTCCCATAGTGCTCACAGCCATTTGAACCATTTACTTTAATGAACGAAGATCCTGCACGATTCACGCAACTGCAGTGAACGACGTATCTGCCCACGGGGCGCTCCTCACCATTTGCTGGTAGCGAGTCTGCTCGAATTTCTAAATGTAAGTACATAGGAGAGGGAGACGTGTAATTAAGTGGCCCACGAGGCGCTACCCATCCTTTCTTGGTGACGTGTCTGCTCGAGTTTGCAAATGAAAATACATATATATGGTCTACCTTAAAATACTTCATTCTTTAGAGGAAGTTGCCATTCAACACATCAAATAGAAATTGTGTTCAAGCCATGCTGTGTCCTTCTACAATCATTCACTAATGTCACAGTAAACAGTAGTATGTTGCTGCTCAACCCGTCCCTCAGATCGTGTATAAACAACTAAGATCCTGTCCCACTTGGCTCGGTCACCCCTGGCGTTTCCTTGTCTCTGATGAAGATTCGCCATCCAGAAATACTTACTGGGCTCCTTGACTTAAAAAGTCTTCGAGCTATTCATATTGCTGAGAAACAACTCCGTATGTTCGGAACTTAGTTAACAGCCTGTAGCTAGGCACTGCGTCAAATGCTTTCCAGAGACTGGAGAATATGGATTCTGCGGGTTGTCCTTCTTCAATTGTTACAGGGTGTCATGTGACTTGGGTGTTAGAGCTAGACGAGAGATTCGGGACAAGTGCCATTTAAGGAAGGAACCAAATCGGCCAACTTTCTATATAACCGAGTTGGAAGTCATCTGGACCTGACGACTTACTTCTCAACGGGAGGCAGACCTATTTCTTTGTTCTCCATACCGGAGTTTGTGTGGTGGTCAAACGATGCTGTGTCTGGACAAGCCTCGTTGGTGAATGATTTGATAAACGTGAAATTTAAAATTTAGTTTTGCCGTTGCTGTCTTCTACTGCTGCTTCGGACTAATCCACCAGCTTTGCGATTTTACGTAGTACCAGAATTTTCTAGCATGTTCGGCAAAATACTTGGCTTCCGAGCATCGATCTTTTTGCACCCGCATAAATTTGAACTAACTATTGCGTTTTGTCATTTCTCTGTTGCAAGTGTTTTATAAGTAACTACGCCTTTCGCAAGGTCGCACTGTTCACGAAACTTGAGATTATCTGAACGGTGGAGGTCACATATGTCCTTTATATTTTCATAATTTTGTTACTAGACCCCAATGGGTCTTCTATCCTTAATCCATTTACTCGGAACACTTCTCCAGATCACGATTTGCAGGCATTTTCAATTTTACACATAATTCCTCTACGTCCATCGTATGGGAACTTAATGATGTCCATTCATTGTTTAAGTAGTATCCGAAAATTGCTTATCTGCTCTTTTCAGCGAGAAGTCTCTTAGCCTTCTTGATGGATTTAATAGTGTTGGTAGACGTAGTGGCTGTGATGAAATTGATAATCCTTCTATACCAACATCGCCGGTAAGAGAGACTAATGAATTCAGATGTTAAGTCCCATAATGCTTAGAGCCAATTGAACCATTTGAAGAGAGGTTCAGAGTATTTTCATTGGGTATTTCTTCTTGCGTCCACATACAGACAGATCTTTTTATCTCCATTCTAACAATAAAATTCTAAAAAGTCCATAAATAAAAACAACCCTCTTGTCTTCTAGACATGAATTTACGTGAACCAACTTCTTAACAGTATAAACGGAAGTTGCAAGGAAACGCTGAAACTACCATCCACACTGCTATCTGCCAGACAATTTCGTTTCCACTATACAGTACCTTGATATGGAAAAGCTTTAGTCCACTATTCATCACGGTTCTAGAAAGCATCGCTCTTGCGAAACTCAACTTGCCCTTTTCTCACATGATAATATCATTATATTATAATGCGAACTATGGATGAAGGGCAACAGGAGTGCTGCATATTTCTAGATTTCCGAAAAGCATTTGACAGGATGCCTCACTGCGGAATGTTAACAGAGGTGCGACTAGGTGGAATGGGTTCCCTAATATGTGAGTCGCTCGAAGGTTTCTTTAGTAACAGAAGCCAGTACATTGTCCTCGACAACGAATGTTGATGAGAGTGAAGGGTTTCGTCAGAAATGACCAAGGGAATTCTGATAGGACGTCTGTTATCTTCTATATAATTAAACGATCTGACGGACAGGGTGGGCAGTAATTTGCTGTTGTTTTCTGATGATGCATGCGGTGCACCGGGAAGTGTCGTTCAGTGACTGTAACACGATACAAGATGACATAGACAAAATTTCTGTCTGATGTGATTATTGGTAGCTAGCTCTGAATGTGGAAAAATGTATGTTAATGCAGATGAGTAGGATAAATAAACCCGTAATGTACAAATATGGCATTAGCAGCGTGTTGCTTGACAAAATCACGTAGTTCATATATATGGGCGTAACGTTGCAAAGCGATATGAAATGGAACGAACATCTGAGGATTACTAGGAAAGTTTTACGTAAGTGTGGTCCATCCGTAAGGAAGAACTCATATGCGACGTGCGTTTTCATGTGTCTGGAATCCGTACAAGGTCCGGTTAAAGGAAGGTATCGAAGCAATCCGGTGAAGGATTGCATGATTTGCTTCCAACAAATACGAACAACACGCAAGTATTACGGAAATGCTTCGCGAACTCAGATAAGAATAAATGATAATTAATTGAAACCCTCAGCTGCCGACAGGTGTTGTTGAAATACCTCGATGGGGACAGCTGAAAATGTGTGCCCCGAGCGAGACTCGAACCCGGGATCTTCTGTTTACACGACAGACACTCTATCTATCTAAGCCACCTACGACATAGATGGATAGTGCGACTGCAAGGACTCATCCCTTGAAGATAACAGGAGAGACCTGGCGCAAGTAAGTGGAAGCAGTGCCAGGCTCAGCTTGAGGCCCCGTGCTCGCCACGCACGCCACGCAAGATGCGTGCCCCTGAACTTTGCGTGATATTCTCTAAATGCAGTAAATCGCCGTCTGTGCAGACTGTCCAAATATCGTTTGTTGTGTAAACTGAACTGGTTCCTTTGATCACCTATTGCATATTCTGTAATTTTTTTTAAAATTTACTTCAGTGATTTTAAAAAAGTGTTATCTATTGACCGTTTGATTAAAATATTTTCTGTTAAAATGCGTTCTACGTATTTTGTTACTGTTTCTGTGAATTTTCAGCAGTACTTTTTTTAAAAAAAGGTTATTGACTGATCTTTCGATTAATAGTTTTTGTAATTGTATGTTAAGCAATTATCAATAATTTTTTTTTTTGCGATATTCCTGGCAATAAATTTACCCTTGGCAGTTTCCACTCCCCCCGTCCCCCCTTCTTATCACAGACTAACAGCGTGTTGTTGCTATAGCAATATTTCTGAGGCTAGATACTGAATGACTTACGAAATTACTGTATGTGACTCAACATGTGTGCTGTGCAAAATAAACATATTAAGTTTGTATCGCTAGAAGAAGTGTTTTAACAATACCGCAAACATTATGTTGCTTAACTCTCAATTTGCATCTGAATAATAAATCATAATCTGAATCTGTTCCCTTATCCAGTTTTACGGAAGAAACCAATTTCTAATGCAATTAAACGGATATTTCTTGTCTGTAGGTTGATATGCAGACCAATAAGTTATTTTCTTGAGACAATTGTTGATTTATCTGAAACATTCCACCTCCAATGATTATTACATATTATACACATTCTTTGGAGCTATGTTAGACTGTGATCATATATGAAAAGGCGCAGAAACACGAGAAGAACGTGTCGCATGCATCATTTACAGCGTTTTGCTTTACTTTATCTCCAACTGAGATCATTTTTTTATTTTTCTATGGAACCTCTTGTTTTACAATGCATAATGCTTCTACTATTTTACTCTGAAAGCGTAGAGGTTGACGTGTAAGAGTTTATTGCGTAAACAACTGAAACACCGTTCTCACAGGCAGTGAGAGTTCTACATTTTGTTTCGGTTACAGTTGTTAACGGCAAGCAGTTCGTAAAATCGACACGAGATACATATTTCCTTGAGCCAAAAGTAATTTATTTATGAAATTTTGAACACATGAACAGGAAAAACGTGAAGTTGAAATGGTCTATAACAAAATAATGGTACAATATTTAAGGGTGTCATTCATGTTAAAAATCGAATGCTAAACGTTTGATACGAAAACTTTCCAAGGTTTTATTTTATTTTTTTGAAGGGTGTTTAGGCCTATATTCCCCGTGTTATGTTACTATTCTTACTTATAAAAATATGAAACTTCCCAGAAAGGTTGCCATCTTTACGAAAGTATAGTGTTTTGAATTCATCTTTTAGTACAAAGATATTTTACAAATACACGTTAGTAACAAGATGCTAGTGGTCCTAAATCGTTTTCATCAGTATAAAGTATTTAATACATTGGCTTACATAAGGCAAGAGTCAACAACAATATTACAAGCGTCAGGTAACCCATTAACAGCTGTTTGGATGTTTTACTTGCCTCATATTGTGTTGCGTTAAAACAATTACACATAATTTAATCATAGGATATTCTTCACCCAAGTGAAAATGTACGGATAGAGTATTCACCATAAAAGACGCTCGGTTTCTTTTATTGTCAGGAATTCGACCAAAGCAGTTGGGAAAGTTTTCGTTCCATTATTTTTATTTGAGCGCTTTCTGTCGCTAATTGCATCGTTACGCCATCCTGCTGCCACTTTTCCTGAAAGAGCACCCTACAAACATTAAACGTGAGACGACCTCTCAAAAAGCCAACAAATTTATGCCATCTCCAAGAGACCGTAATCAGACCGGAAGAGTAAAAGGTACAGGGGTAGCAGAATATGCCTTTCGCATTCAGATTTCGGACGTCATTTCACGTGTCCCATTTATATCAACAAGCGTGTTAACTAACAGATTAACTGCGTAAGGACACCCATGAGAAATGCCATGTAAAAATAGTAAAAAGCATCCTGATCGAGACTGTGTTTACAAATTTCACTTAACTGATAGATCACTGTTTCCCAATAATATCACTTACAATTAGAACTTTCATGATTAGGAAACGCATCTCATGATTAGGAAACGCAGATTGATAAACTGTGAACTATAACCAGAATATCTTTTTAAGTAATTTGACTCTGAAAGTGTTGGTTTTAAGTTCACAGTAAGAAACAGAAACATTTTCTACATAGATAGTATTGAGTATTGTCAAACGTCAGCCTGTTCTTTTGATCCTCCTTTTAACATAACAACTGGTTGCACCAAGTAATGGTGTCGACTGGTTGTTGCATTGACAAAATAAGAAAATGTCGAAATCTTGCTCGGTTATCTCATGCACTAGCTGTCTAAGATTTGTTTCATGTTTATAGGATTTAAAGGTCAGTGCTGGACAAAAAATGCTAAAAGAAATACACTGCAACAGAAAAGAAGTTCTTAACGAAACAGTAAACTAATAGTTCGATAATCAATAGTACGAATACTTTATTTTTTATATCTAAATTTTACATTTATTATCAAACGAAAATGTTAATTAACTAACAAGAAATCATATTTCTTTAAAAACAATGTCTTCCTAATTTTAATTACTAAGTGCATGAAGAAGCCAGTAATTGAAATAAACTGAAATTTTGTATAAATTTGCGAAACATCAATTAGAAAATAAATTACTGTTTCATTTTTGGTTGTATTATTGATGTATGCACTCATAGTTCAGTTTGTAAGACCAAGGAATCTCTTATGTTCGTACCAGATTTTAATTTACTTTCATGCACTAATTAAAAACAAACGTGAATTTTATTAAAATTAAAATATTTCTTAATTAACATTTTAATTTGACAGTAAATTTGAAACTAAGTAAAAGTGAAAAGAGAATGCATTGGTGTTAGCAAGAATAGATCTTACACCCAGTGAAGAGTTCCTCAAAAATATTCAAACTCAGTTCAATATGTTTCTGATTTTGCTAATTACTGTGCCATGTAGATTAAGAGGCGGTAACTAATAGTGCCAACCACTGTAGAAAAGTGTCTACAAATATTTACATTGAATTGCTTGGAAAGTTTTCGTAAATGTGTCATCATCAGCTCATGAAATCTTGTACATATTGACTGTTCACCAGTTACCTTTATAACAGTTCTAGAAGAAAACAATCGAAATTCATAAATAAAACAACTGGACTGAATCAGTTGTCGTAGAAGGAGTGGTAGTTGAAGGCTAGTACTATAAAAATAGTTGTTGGGGTTATGGGTTAGTGGTAGCAGTAATAGTAGTAAAAATGTGGTGTTTGCTGTAGTACGATGCAGCAACATCTATACTTACACACGAACGCTCTATGAAGTATTAAAGTGACCTACATAGTTTGCGATAAATGTGAATGAATAAATAAATAAATAAATAAATATGAACATGCAATGCTTTATAAAAGGGGAAAATTGTTGCAGGATAATAACGTCTTCCTACAGTTCTAATAAGTAACTAACGAGTGAATCAATGACATACATACTACGTTCTGAGATAACGCGTTCTGTAGCCCCTGCATAAAAAAAGAAATTCTCAACAGTATCAGTAATTTACAATTTAATGAATAGATGACGGTTCTGAAATATTTGAAGGTGTGAACGGTTGTTGTCACTCTGTTGTCACACTGAATTATGCCTCTAGATCACATAACGGAACACTGGTATATGGATTCTGCTTTTCACATTATGCTCCCTACTTATTGTTAAAATAATTAATAACAACTGTTCTGCTACATAAACACATGTAAAATACTGCTGTCATTTCATGCCAGTGTGTGAAAATAAATATACCTGGTTTTCTTAGAATTAAGGAATACTCCACGTTCTTTTTTCTTTTTTTCTTTTTTTAAGTTCTTTCTTGTTAGATGTCTAGATGCAATAAAAATTCACTGCTGCTGACATGGACAATCCACACTTGTGTTAAGAATAAAAATAATAGAACATACTTCTACATCACTTTTATAGTAATGAATAGTGTCCCGTTTGATTGTAACCATTCTCTGTCTGTGATATGTATTTCTTGTTTTCCATATTCCTGGCGAATGCGTATTGAAAGGCAATTTTGTCACAGAATCAATTTAGCAAGGTGTATATTTTTTGTATTAAAAGAAAAATACAATTTAGTCCACTAGTGCAAAATCAAGGCTAACACAGTTTTATTAATCGATGCTGTAAAATTAGCTCTGAAGATATACGATATGGAACGTTAACGTTTGAGTCTGAATAAGCATCTTTCTGATAAATGAACCCTGAAAGCCATTAACACTGGCTAGAAACAACTGATGACGAAAACTATTTTGAAAATCGAATTAAATAGCTTTAGCTGTTATAAACAACAGTAAAATGTGAAAACGTCAAAATCTACTATTTGCATCGCTTAGGAAGCTTGAGATTTACCTGAATCTACATCTACATCGATACTCCGCACGCTACAGTCTGGAACCGCACGACCGCTGCGGTCGCAGGTACGAATACTGCCTCGGGCATGGGTGTTTGTGATGTCCTTAGGTTAGTTTTGTTTAATTAGTTCTAAGTTCTAGGGGACTGATGACCACAGCAGTTAAGTCCCATAGTGCTCAGAGCCATTTTAACCATTTGATGCTCCGCAAGCCACCCATTTCGGAGGATACCCTGTTACACTAATAGTGAATTCCTTTCTTGTACTTGTAGCAAATAGAGCTAGGGAAAAACGACTATCTATATGCCTCCGTTTGAGTATGCCTCCGTTTGAGCCCTAATTTCTGGTTTTTTGTCTTTGTGGCCCTTACGCGAAATATATGTTGGCGACAGTAGACACTTTCTGTAGTCATTTTCAAATGCCGGTTCTCCAAATTTACTCAGTAGTGTTCCTCGCAAAGAACATCGCCTTCCCTCTAGGGATTCTTATTTGATATGAAGATAGTAGCTGCTCTCAAAAGAACAGATAGCATTGATGACCGTGCAGCTTCTCTAGAATAAATGATCATTAAAGTACATGACATCAGACACAAGTGAAACGGGAACCATCACGATTAATTGTGAATGACTGACTTGTGTGAATAAGTTTAAGTATCTTGGTTCCACGATCCTTGTTCACGGCCGACTCACTGAAGACGTCAACACCAGAACTCAGGCAGTCTGGATGATGTGGCGAACAACTGGAGTCACTTGCCACCGCAAGATGAAAGATAATTTAAAATAAAAAAATCTATCGCACTATCATCCGACCAGTCGCCTTGTATGGTTTGAGTGCTGGCCGATTGCAGTTGAGACAGAACGCCGCCTGAGTGTAATGGAAACGAAGATGCTAAGGTGGACAGCGGGACTCACTATGTTAGAACTCGTTTCCAACGAAAGAATAAGGAAACAGTTTGGTGCTGCACCGATCCAAGACAAGATGCGTGAGAGTCGTCTTCGATGGTTTGGGCTTTTTTTTGCAGTCCGGTGACGACTGTATTGCCAAGGCAGTTACGCACTTGAAGTCGTCGGCAGAAGACCCAAAGGACGACCTAAGTAACTTTGGGCTGAGATGATTCATAAAGACCTTAAATGTGTTGGCATCCGCCCAGATGCAGCCCGTGATAGAGCGAAATGGAGACCATGCACCCATGTAGCAGACCACGCAGGCACGCGGGACAAACGCTAAAGGAAAAGAAGAGAGAATAACACGCTCATAAAATTTAACATGCAAGTAAATTGAAAGCAAACACAAGAACTGATCAGCTGAAGGCTATTAATTAAATGGTAGGCACCATTACTCATTTGCAATTGTGCAAGGAATGTTATTTTTTAGAAGAAGTATACGTGCAAGGCAGCTTCACTGTAATGCGAAATTACTCAAATTGCACTTCAGTCGGCTTACAGCGCTAAGACGTCTTCTTACGAACATAAGGAATAAATCAGAAAACCAGTCACTGGATTTAGTTACCTCCCGTCCTTTTTTCTTAAAAAACAAGAGAATAACGACGTGGCAGAAATACCAAATCTGGCGAAATACCAAGTTTCAGCGGGCTTAATGTTAAATACGTTAAATAACAAGGACAAATAGTGAAATTAATTTTATATTCAACTAACAAGACGTTCTAATTCCAGTCAGCGTAGATTTGCGTTCGCTTACTGACGACAATTCTAAATTTACTCCGGACAAATAGCCTTTCACGAGCTTATCCGCTCTAGTAACATCAGATTAACTGGGGTGGAATGGCCGCCCAGCAAAGCACTCAAACCAACAGTAATTAGAGGCCACACAGCAGTGACTAGCACTACAACAGGTAAAACACACAATTAAACACAGACTTAAAAAATACCCTGTAAACTCTACAGAATAAAGAGGGCAAGCACCTACATCCAGTTAGTTCTCATCAGTCTTATTAACTCGACCAAGAAAAAAACATTACTATCAGTGCAGCCGAGCTGCAGTATTCTTTTTGCTTCAACATGGTAACCAGTCGGCATTGTAGATGAATCGGCTAATGTTTCCGTGACGGCTTCTACAAATATCTGACTTACCGCACACTATAAATCAGCCTCGTTTGCCATCTTCGAATGCAATATGGCGTCCCCATATGTTGTCATAAAATGCAATTTGACCGAAATGTATTTAGGACTGTATGAAATTAGCAGAATACGTCATGTGGACGTGTGGACAAATCTATTATTAACAAAATGGTTCAAATGGCTCTGAGCACTATGGGACTTAACATTTGAGGTCATCAGTTCTCTAGAACTTAGAACTACTTAAACCTAACTAACCTAAGGACATCACACACATCCATGCCCGAGGCAGGATTCGAACCTGCGACCGTAGCGGTCACGCGGTTCCGGACTTATGCGCCTAGAACCTCTTGGCCACGGCAGCCGGCTATTATTAAAAACAATTAATTTTGTGAAACTTATTACTATACTGAATCACAGACGATATGCGTCGTATATACGTATTATGGTAATTGTGATTTTTCTGTATATTGAGGAGACACTGTACGCTCCTCTTCCCTTGTTCGTTATCTCCCTTGTTCAGGTCTGTAGCCGCAAATGTAATGAATTAACTATTAAAACAGATAATTGCTCAACACTCGTTATTTCAGGCATTTATTCCGTAGTTTTGTGTGCCCTGTACCAAACATCTACAATATTTCAGCATTCATAGCAGGGCGACGGCAAAACAATCTAGCAGCGCCTGATTGAGCAGTTCGCCGCCATTACGCGGAAAAATTGAGTTAACACATTTATCCTTCCAGCAGCGCTCATGTCACCGCCACAAATACCAATACTTTCTTTCACAGGTTTAGGCGGACGTAGCGCAGCCAATACTTTATGATTGTTCCAAGTACGTGGAAATTAGATAATTTTTTGTGTTGTTGGCCTGGGTACATGTAATGAAGAGCCATTAGAATTGTTTTCTCAAATAATTTGTATGAGAGGAACTAAATGAGGACTGAAGTTGATCCAAAATGTTCGGTATTTAATTTCGGTGAGAGATTTTGCATGGAATTTTGTGTTATAAAGTCTGTCTACGGCGTAATGTGTTAGAACTAGCCACGGATCCGCTGATTTTAAAATCATGCTGTATTGCTAGCTAAGGCACAAAGTATTATTAACTGCAGTAATTCATTACAAGACTCAGTAGAATAAGCCTATGGGAAGTTAGTAAACGGCACGTTACGTATATAGGCTTGAACCCAATGAAAATACGTCATCCGCATTCCTATTAATAAACCAAAACTACGCCAAACCCGGACAACTAAATAATAACCAAAAGTAATAAACAGCTATCACTAAAACAATTTATCATTAACAATATCGGGATAGGGACTTTGTGACAGGGAGTATAAAGTACACTGGTTGCTCACTATGCGATCTTTTCTCGGCGACCTCCAGTCCACATTCATTGCAGACGTTGACCAACGTCAGTAATCCCAGGCTGCCTTCCTCTCTGAGAGACAATTCCATACAACCAGTGCCACTTGTAAGTCAACACCGATGTACGCTGAAGAGCCAAAGAAACGTACAGCATGCGAATTCAGAGATACAGTATGTAAACAGGCAGAATACCGCGTTGCGGTTGGCAACGCCTATATCACAAGTGTCTGCCGCAGTTGTTAGATCGGTTACTGCTGCTACAATGGCAGGTTATCAAGACCCACGTAGGTTTGAACTTGACGTGTGCGGGTATAAAGACAGTCTCATGAATCCATGGCCGGCCGGGATGGCCGAGCGGTTCTAGGCGCTGCAGTCTGGAACCGCGCGACCGCTACGGTCGCAGGTTCGAATCCGGCTTCAGGCATGGTCGTGTGTGATGTCCTTAGGTTAGTTAGGTTTAAGTGGTTCTAGGGGACTGATGACCTACCTCAGAAGTTAACTCCCATAGTGCTCAGAGCCGTTTGAATCTTTTTTTTTTTTTTTTTTTTTTTTTTTAAATCCATGACCCTAAAAGTCAGCAGGGGACAGTTCAAGCTGGTGGAGGCTCTGTAATTGTGTGGAGCATGTGCAAATGGATTGATATTGGACCCCTAATACGTCTAGATACGACTCTGACATGTGACTCGTACGTAAGCATCCTGTCTGATCACCTGCATCAATTCATCATGTCCGTTGTGCATTACGACGGACTTGGGCAATTGCAGCAGGACAATGCGACACCCCACAGGTCCATACTTGCAACACAATGGCTCCAGGAACAGTTTTCTGTCTTTAAACAGTTCCGCTGTCCATCAAAGTCCCCAGCCAAGAACATTATTGAGCATATCTGGGATGCCTTGCAACGTGCTGTTCGGCAGAGATCTCCAGCCCCTCGTGCTCTTACGGATTTATCGACAGCCCTGCAAGATTCATGGTTTCAGTTCACTCCGGCACTACTTCAGACATTAAGCGAGTCCGTGGTACGTCGTTTTGCGGCACTTCTACATGCTCGCGGGGACCCTACACTATATGAGGCACGTGTATAAGCTTTTTTCGCTCTTAATTGTATGTAGATTCAAGCTATACGCGCTGCGTCACTCGCAGTCACCGGCCGAGCCGACCTCAGGTGCTGGGACCAGCCAACAGCCACCAGGAGAGCTGTCCATTGTACTGGAGTCAGTAGCTTCTTCGGACCAGCTTAAAGACAGATTCACACACATCAGTGACGCAAGATTGCAGTGACAGACACGTTAAATCGCCGTCGTGTTTGAAGATACTGTTCTAGGAATTTATAGAGTGCAGTGTTCACACTCGCCCGTGGCGTGACAGCGCAAACCGAGTTCCCGCCGACGCCATACCGCGATCGCCGTGTTTCTTGTGGCCGACGTTTCCTCACTTCGAGGCCACGACTCGGTCAGGTTGTTGCGTTGTTGGGCAGTAGTTTCATCATCATAAACATGAATGACGAAAATGTTATTGAATTAGTTCGCAGTTATCTTGTGCTGTATGATCTGTCCAATCGCACACACACGCTCTCACAGACGTGAAGAACACGCTCTGGAGTAAAACATGAGCGGAAATATAATCAAAAATGGTTCAAATGGTTCTAATCACTATGGGACGTAACATCTGTCGTCATTAGTCCCCTAAACTTAGAACTACTTAAACCTAACTAAGCTAAGGACATCACACACATCCAAGCCCGAGGCAGGATACGAACCTGCGACCGTAGCAGGCGCGAGGTTCTAGACTGAAGCGCCTAGAACCGCTCGACCACAGCGGCCAGCGAAATATTGTGAACTGGTAAGTATGTACATGTGTATATCTATTTTAGGCCAATGAATATAACAAGATTGTCGTTTGAAAGTGCTGGCTACAACTATAACATCTTCTTTTACGCATACCACGACATAAATATCTATATAGTTATTTACAGTGACCGTCTACAAGAGGCCTCAAAACTATGGAGAATGTCTTTGTATAATAAAACAGTAGAGATCAGGTGTTCCAGGGAGCCTGAATAGAAACATGTTTCCCATTCAAAGCTTCTACGAAGTTGAGAAAAATTCCACATTTCATAAAAACCAGCGATGTTCTTTCACATTTCTTCTTTCAGCATAGGCGTCAGTTCGTCCATCACATTGCCCAAATGTATCCTGCTGCTTTTTCGTACGATCCTGTGAACTGCACTGCGCATCACGTGATAGCAAAAATCAAGTTCTTATTAGCGCATCTCCAGTGGCCAAATACCTGACAGGGTAGACAGTAGGGGTAAACAGTCCATTTTAGTGAATCATGGAGAATGCATAAATCTCAGTTGCTAAATTACCTTGCGGGTCCAGCGTGAAAAAGCTAGGTGAAGAAATATTAGAGACAACTTCAGAAAGTCTTCGAAGGTAACTAAAACTGTAAGTATCCAACATAGCAAATATGCGAAGCTTTGTAAATATTCCCAGAACCTGAGCTTTTTGAAGAAATACTTCCAGGAGAGGGGGACCACGACTACCATTGACAACGGTAGAACACACGAAAATGACACAGGTGGTCTTAACG
The DNA here is from genome assembly GCF_021461385.2 of Schistocerca piceifrons. Lineage (NCBI taxonomy): Eukaryota > Metazoa > Arthropoda > Insecta > Orthoptera > Acrididae > Schistocerca > Schistocerca piceifrons. Next base: position 565,662,641 of record NC_060138.1, read on the forward strand.
GCAAAGAAGCAGAATCGATAAAATGTAGAAGACACAGAAGCATGTACAACAGAAGCCAGTGATCCTGAAAGCGTACAATCAAAAAGTCCCACACCGCACAATCCAATAGCAACAGGCTCTATTCTGTGCGTAATACGATAGAAAAAAAAAAGCTGATACCAAACGCTACTCCCTCAGAAGCTGCCGCCGCTACTTTAATGGAGTATCCCATTACAAAGAAAGAGAGTATGAGCTGCCGCTCATCGCCACAACTACACGCCGATGACACTTTTTTTTGATGAGGAATTGGTTCGGCTTTGAAAGAATTGTCCCCACATTACTGGCATTACACGAAAGTGGATATATTTGCTGCCGTTGAAAAATATGACTTCAAAATACCTATGGACAACCAACAACTTACGGAGTATCCCGTTAGGCTGATAATTATGTACCAGTGCACTCTGAACTGCATTCCCCGGCCGGAAGCTCTCATCACTCTACCTCAGGGAATGAATGTGACAATACATCTACTGATCAAAGCCAACAGTGAACTTCTCCCAGCCACTGTTTGCAACAATTTTAAGGAATCTGTCTTCAGACTTCAGTGAATAAATTGCAAATAGAATTGTCTACTGATCAGGGCAAACAGGCCGCTTCAAAAAAATGTTCAAATGTGTGTGAAATCTTATGGGACATAACTGCTAAGGTCATCAGTCCCTAAGCTTACACATTACTTAACCTAAATTATCCTAAGGACAAACACACACACCCATGCCCGAGGGAGGACTCGAACCTCCTCCGGGATCAGCCGCACTGTCTATGACTGCAGCCAGGCCGTTTCACTCATCTGTTCATTGGAACAGTATATCCATCCTCCTACCGACTGAAAACGAAGCTGAAGGACAGTTTTTCATTTATTTAAACCTTCAGTTCTATGTCAAATTCGTGACTCATTTGAATGTCTAAATCAATTGTTTTTCAGTACAGTTTGCACATACTAACACGTAGATCAGAGGTTTATTTCTTGCGTACTCTTACTTATGTAACATATATTTCACTTTTTAATGTATGTTTTGGTTAGTGGTGGTGGATGAATGATGATTTAAGATATTTATTTTCCAATAAAGCGTCGAAGTTTACTGTTGCTTATGTGTGTGTGCTCATTATATAAAATATTATACCCAAATCTGCAGCACAAATCTCTGGAACAAAATAAGAGCATAAATAAAAACAACTGGAAATTAAATGCTTGTGTATATCTGAATCTATATCAGTGAATAAAAACAAGGTAGGCAAAGTTGTTGTTTTGAGAGTGTTGACTACAGCTACACCATCTTCTTACACCTAGGTGTTTGTTAACCAACGAGGAGACCCGGCGTCAGAACAGAAGTGTTCAGTGAGTAATGCTCTTACACGAAACGCTTCTGTCGTTGCGTTTCTCTTCTTGCAAATGCAAATTTTGTAATGCGTGATCCCCACTTCTCATATCGACTTGCTGAGTGACGTAATTATATTAGCTCTATGGTACTTTTTAATACAGTTATGTACTAAGCAAGAGGCCTTAATTACGTAATCTACATACTCTTGAGCGGCTCGAATTCGTCTATTGCAAAGTCTAAATGTTTGAGACAATATACTAAAACTACCTTCTAAAGTTCTCCTGCCACTAATGAGATGACCGCTGAAGTTACGCTTTCGGTCGTCCAAATTATCCGCTGGATATGGTCGCATTAAGTACACTTTAGAGAAAATGCTTCACCAGCTACAGTTACATATGGAACTTGATTATCAGTGTTTGGTATGGTAGAATTTTGTGGTGCATTCAATGAGGATTCTTGAAGCGCTTTACCTAATTTTCAATTGAAAAGAAACCCCGCATCACTGTTCATTTCCTACGCCCCAGCATCAAGAGCAATAAAGTTGCATGGAGCATCTACAAGAGGCAACAAAACTACGGACAATATCTTATTGTAATTAGAGGAGAATGATCCAGTGTTCGAAGGAGCCCTTGTGGTAACATTTTTCCCATCCACAGCTCCTATACAGTTATGAAAATTTCACATTTCATAAAAATCCTTAGCGATGTTGTACTGTCGATGTAGGCATCAATTCGTCCATCTTATTGTCGATAATTATGTTGCAGTATTTTCCTACGATCTCGTGAACTGTACTACGCCCCACGCAATAAATACATAAAACTGTGTTTGGCTCATCACAGTGGCCAAATACTTCAAAAAAGTTAGACAAAAGGGTTACAACAAACGAAGTTTTCGCAGGTGGGCTTAGGGGTTATACATCAGAATCGCACGAAACAGAAGAAAACACTCAAGACTATACAGCATAAACCGATAATGATGAATGTTGATTTCGTACATTTAACTACCAAGAAACTGTGAATGTGTGTGTTAATTGTAATATACGCTAAAACCTCAAGCAAACGGCGAGCCATTCTCTTGGTGTGTTTCGTATTTTCAGATGAAATTCCATCTTGTTGAACATTAAGCTGAATAAATTTTCTAAGATTCTGAAATATTCATAAAATCTAGCTCCATCGTCTATCAGTTCACTATACAGAGTCGTAAAATCCCCTTCTTCTGCTCTATTTTCCCACGCCCGATGAAACCACATACTTTTTCACATGTTTTTCCTCTTTTTCATGCAAAATCGCTGCAGTCAGCATGAGATCGTCGTCCGAGGACTTCGCCATCCCGACCGATCAAGTGCACTGCCAAGCACCGGAAGGAACACTGTCCACTGTGGCACAGAGTCCGATGCAGTCACGGGCCGATCAGAACACTGACGCATCCCTGATGTGTTTGAAGTGCCCTTAAACCGCCTTCACCGGCCATGACCTATCTCCGTAGGCCAGAGAAGTCATAGAATTCTCTGAGGAGAAGTAGGAGAACGTAATAACCATCAATATGCGCACTCACATGGATAAATCTGTCGATTGCCTTTTGTGTTCCGGTACACTGCTATATACACCACATAGGTTTCTTCCTGATATATCACCAACATCGTTATCTTACAATGAATACCAATCAACCTTAAAACGAAATTAAGCGGTACCAAATGTGGCAGCAGCTGTTGAATCCTCATAGTGTTTGTTTCTGCACTGATGAGTCAAAACATTATGACCATCTACCTTATCGGTCTAGAACGCAATACAGCAGCGATCAAACATTATAAGTGTTTCAGAAGCTCTTGCTATGTTTGTAAATGTATGTGGTTCAAATGGCTCTAAGCACTATGGGACCTAACATCTGAGGTCATCAGTCGCCTAGACTTAGAACTACTTAAATCTAACTAACCTAAGGACGTCAGACACATCCATACCCGAGGCCGGATTCGAACCTGTGACCGTAGCCAAAGCGCGGTAAATGTATGTGGCACCAGTTGTCTTGTCAGTTATATCTGCCAGGGTGAGTAGTGGCAACAGCAAAATTCGGTGGCGGTTGTGGGATGATGTGGTTGTGTTTTCCTTGGAGGGGGCTTGCATCCCTCGATGTTTATCGTGGCACTATCACAGCACAGGCTTACATTGATGTTTTAAGCACCTTCTTGCTTCCCTCTGATGAAGAGCAATTCAGAAATGGTGATTGCATCTTTCAACACGATCGAGCACCTGCTCGTAATGCACGGCCTTGTGGCGGAATCTTTACATGGCAGTAACCCCCCTGTAATGGACTGGCCTGCTCAGAGTCCTGACCTGAATCCTACAGAACACTTTTGGCATATTTTGGAACGCCGACTTCGTGCCAGGCTTCACCGACCAACATCGATTCCTCAGTGCAGCACTCTGTGAAGAATGGGATGCCATTCCCCATGAAACCTTCCAGTACCTGACCGTATGTCTGCGAGAGTGGAAACTCATCAAGGCCAAGCGTGGGCCAACACCATAATGAATTCCATCATTACCAATGGAGGGGGCGCCAGGAAATGTGGGTCATTCTCAGCCAGGCGTCCGGATACTTTTGATTACATAGTGTACGTCTGTTGGCTTTTGTCAGACGAGTGAAAAACAGTACCAAGAAACCTAGAGAAGAAACGGAGGGGGAGGGGGGAGGGGCTGTTTTGTTTGTTCCAGTAAAATAGAGGGGCAAGGGGCAGGGTGTTGAACTTTACAAAAATGCTCTACTTTCCAAAACAAAAAAAAGAGGCGAGGGGGCTGGGAGTTGTCATTTGTTCTAACCTACTTTCAGTTACAGGAAAAACCACTTAAGAGAACAAAGACTGTGGAGGGATGGGGGTGGGGGCACCATTTCCACAGGAACACTGCTTGTTTTACTACTGGCATTTCCTGAACACCCAAAGTGCCGACATCTACAATAAAGGCATCTGACAAGTCATTTGTTACTGGGAAAAATGTCGTATGGTAGGGTTAAAATGTAGAGAAGGGCCCAGGTTCAAAGTCGCAGCTTTGTTTATCCGAGGAGATGATTAAAACCTAGACAATTTCTTGCAATCATTACGATATTTATCATTGTGCCATCATATTGCAATTTTTAGTGACTTAGGATGTTCAGACAGGTTAAATGAAAGCATTCATAAATGAATAGTCCACTTGCTTCAGACGACTTGGCAAAAATAGAATATCCACTGGAACGCAGGGCTCAGATCGAATACGTCTGAGATCAGTTTAATAATCGAGCTCCCCATCTGAGATTCGTGGTATGAAAATTTACAGACACAAGATCATACAATATCACTGAACAATTAGTTTGTACTCAGTATATAAGATTTAAATAGCTGATACTGAACGAGATGTTTTCAATCTCCGTTACTGTTATGGCGTCTCCACTTTACTGGACGCATCGCAATTGATACTGATGCGGGGCTCTCAGTGACGCCTGCGTATCGCATACGTCTACACAGCAGCAACGCCCGCGGAAATATCTAGTGTCAGCCGCTGAGAGTTAATTTTCCACCTGCTACGTGTCGCTGGTTACACCGTGTTCACTATTGTGTCACACTCTGTCTGCAGTCACTTCAATTACTGTCCTGGAGCAGTGTCGCGTATCGGTCATAGCCAGCAGTAATCTCAGCTGCTAGATACTCGTATAATTAGCGTACCAATTATTACAGTGACAGTCCAGCTGCCGAAATATGGGTATCGTGTCAGTTTAAATTGTATTGCGTAATATTACTTCACGGTGTATTTGGTAACACAACACAAAGCAACAGCAGCAATCCATTTGAGACGGTAACTGTATCAACAACGCGACTGCACAAGCAGTGTAAGCTTTTGTACTTGAGTATATATTTGTACATAAAAGAGCTACTCCTACTTCTTTGCAAGCGACCGTTATTCAATGATATTTTCAATAGTTTTGGACAGACTCTTATTCGTCAGTTCTGAATACTGTCTATGGCAAGATACGAATGTAATGTGTCAAAATAAGTGAAATTATGTATGAATCGAAATTTAAGTCTTACAAATTTTCTTGTAGTGGCCATTTTCGCAGCAGCTGTATATAAATTGCTTATATGCAATGAATTAGAAGTTACCTGTAAGTGCATTTCCAGTTCATAAAGAAATGTTAAAGAGCTGTTTTTAAATATATAACCTAGATGTGAAACCATAGCCTATGTGTAAAAATTGATAAATCATGTAGTATTTCAGGACACCTAATGAAGATGCCTTGTGGAAAAGGCGAAACGAGTCTGAGTGCATAATTTGAAAAATTTTTGGATGTGCAGCATGCAAAAAAGGCATTTTCTTTGAAACAACTGCAAATTTTAGCAAGTGGAGGAAAATAAATAACGCATGGATTGGCAGCTGCCTGACTGGTGATCTGTTATACATTGTCCTATCACAGTAATGTTACCATCGCCTTTGTCCGACGTCAACGCGCCAAAATCACACACAAATTACATCTGGCAGCACTGGTAGTGGACGATATATAAATCGAATGCTGTCGTTGTCGTAATGCGGAAACGAAGCGGTTTCTCTGACGTCCAAAGAAATGATCATTGGCCTTCACACCAAGAGCGAAAGCATTTCCGAAATGGTAAAGTTCGTAAACTGTTAGCGGGCAGCCGTGTTTAACGTACAGCGTCATGGTGAAATGCGAATCCAAATCCGGTTCCGAGCAACTGCGGTACACTACGAGCCATATAACAGAGTTCATCGACGACCGTGGAGATGCGTACGGGAGAATAGAAATGCAAATGTTGAGCAACTGATTGCCAAGCTGAACCATGAGGCTAACAACAGCGTCTCCTCTACGACCGTTTGGCGACCGTTGCTGTGTATGGGCGTCTGCAGTAGGCACCTGGTTCTTGCATCCATGCTACATATGCTGGAATTTGCATGTAAATACCGTAATGGACGTGCAGTGAGTGGGGACAGGTAGCTTTTGTAGATGAATCACGTTTTCTGCCACATCAGAAAGGCGGTCGCTGGTGTGTCCGGCTTGAAATGTCAGGAAGCAAGGGGGTCCAGCCTGTAGGAGGGAATATTATTGGCTGAGGAATGTTTTTGTGGTATTCCCTGGGTGACGTCATAATTCTGGAAAACACTGTGCAACAGCGCAAGTATGCATATATCCTACAGCACCATGTACACCCCTACATGCAGTTTCATTTTCCTCAGCTCGATGCCAACTACCAACAGGACAATACAACGACTAACACGGCTCGCAGTGTACGTGCGTTACTTAGATAGCACAAGGATGAGTTTACTGCACTCCTTTTGTTATCGCTACAATGGGTACTACCTATTAAGCTCTTATCTAACTTCTTTGTCTGTTTTTACTTAATGTGACTTATGTATAACCATGCTGTTTGATGTAACATCCATGTAAATTTTATTATTTATCATAATTTACGTAATTGTAATTATTCTATGTCAAAAGTGTCCGCGCCGGTAGCTGAATGGTCAGCGTGACGGATTGTCAATCCTCTGGGCAGCGTTCGATTCCCAGCTGGGTCGCGGAATTTTCTCCGCCCAGTGACTGGGTGTTGTGCTGCCTTCATCATCATCTTATCTTCCTCATCACCTGCAGATCGCCGAAGTGGCGTCAAATTGAAAGACCGGCACCCGGTGAGCGGTTTGCCTGATGGAGGGCTCTAGCCACACGATTAAATTTTTAAAAAATGTCAAAAGTAATGTGCTGTAAAAGAATTTAAAAGTTGAAACTTTAATGGTAATACTGGTTCATGCATAGGGAAAGTAGACTTGTAATCATGTGAAACTTAAGGGTAGTCCCTCCGCAACGGAACAAGTTAGGCAGGAATAGAAAGGATGTGTCTGGGACTCGCACTGCAAAGCTCCTTTGTGGCATGAGCCAGTCGGAGGCTAGCAAGCAAAGGGTGCACATCTTGGGAACTGAAAGAGGGGAGAATAACTGCAAGATTACATAACATAGCCTCGGATGTGGAAGTAAGTCGGCTTGTTATTCATGGCATCCTTTGGTTAGCTCTGTGCTACGAAAACATGACGCTAAGAAGAGAATTTTCGGAGCTTGTTCCACAGAAAGACTCGTGGACACGTTCTCTGTTTTTTATTTTTATTTCTTTGAATAGCTGGCCGGCTGCCGTGGTCTAGCGGTTCTAGGCGCTCAGTCTGGAACCACGCGACTGCTACGGTCGCAGGTTCGAATCCTGCCTCGGGCATGGATGTGTGTGATGTCCTTAGGTTAGTTGGGTTTAAGTAGTTCTAAGTCGTAGGGGACTGATGACCACAGCTGTTAAGTCCCATAGTGCTCTGACCCATTTGAACCATTTTTTTTTAATAGCTGAGTGATCGATGCTGTCACTACCTTCATCTCAAATTATCAGTTGGTCACGGTTTAAATGCAACGACAGTTACGTGGTTTCGCTTTCAATAATAATTTTGTGCTGTGTAAACTTTCTGTTGAGCCACAGTGTATTATCCTCAGTCGTTTCCTAGACAGTGTCCTATGCAAAGTACTGAACTGAGAAGCAGTTATATTTGTTAACAATCAATTCGTGGAGTGGTAAAGTACATAATCATTAGTGAGCGTAAGTTTTGAAATACCTCACGTATTTTTCGTAAATGGACACTCCAAGTTTCATCAAAATACAGTTACTAAGAGAAGATATGAATTATTCACTTCAAAGGTTTTTCGGATTGAAATAATAGTGTTTACAGTTTCATGTGTTATGTGGTTTACAGTGTTTCCCATTTTGTGCTGTGACTAAAGCGTTCAGCCTCGATATGAGTCCATCAATTGATTAGTTTCTGGAGCCCCATGCTAAGCCAGATGTAAATGTAACATTACAATTACAGCAATCAAGAATAACCAACTGGCTGCAAATATTGAAACTATACCAGAACCAAGTACCGCATGTTTCGTTTGAGCTAAATATTATATGGAAGACCGAGCGAGGTGGCGCAGTGGTTAGCACATTGGACTCGCATTCGGGAGCACGACGGTTCAATCCCGCGTCCGGCCATCCCGATTTAGGTCTTCCGTGATTTGTCTAAATTTCCCCAGGTAAATTCCGGGATGGTTCCTTTGAAAGGGCATGGCCGACTTCCTTCCCTAATCCGATGAGACCGATTACTTCGCTGTTTCGTCTCTTCCCTCAAACAACCCAACCAAATATAAAGAAGTCAGACATGAGAGTGCCAGAAATATGATTCACTAGTGGCTATAATCTTTAAAATACTTCTCCATAGACTCCAACGCAGATATGTGGCTGAATCGAAACACTTGATTCCAAATCGGAGACAGCATTTCTACCGGAGAGTGTAACACTGGAGATCTGAAAAGCCTGTGTACATTACTTATGAGTTCAATCAGCTCAGCATCTACTGTATGCGATCCTCCTCAATCAACCATCGCCTATAACCCAGTGGATATATCGCAGAACCTATGACATGGCATAGAGATAGAATGCATTAAAATACTGGAGAAATATCTCATGGCAGCATGAGGGAATTGCAAATACTGGCTTCATAAACCACGTTCCTTAGCCGAATCATTTTCTAAATTCGGTGTTTTTATTACGAGCTTACACCGCTGGCGACGAGTAACCGCACTTCCTGTCTGTTGTTAATGCACACGTCGGTGTTCACCGTATATATTCAGTGTCACCGTATTTGTGTGGCATTTGGAGGTAATGCCATACCTCGGTTTATAAAGCCAGTATAGCTTTTAACATGGGTACTTGTGTGCGCCGGTGGAATCAAGACCGATTGTAACAGTAACATGGTCGTTGCGATGGTGGTTTTAACATCTGGTGGCTCGTAAGACGAATACGTCTCTCTTTGTAAGACACAGTGGTACCACTGATTTTCGTTCAGTATTGTTTCATATCGCCAGCAGTCAGTATTGGCGAAGTATTATGCGTAGCAGTAGGGAATGTGTGATAGTTTCGCCCGGAGCATAAGGTTTATCAAGAGTATGTGTGTGTGTGTGTATGTGTGTGTGTGTGTGTGTGTGTGTGTGTGTGGGTGGGTTCCGAGATGTGCAAAGAAAATGACTATGACCCGTCATAAGGAAGGTATGGATTTGACGTGGAATACTGCGATAGCAAAGGGAATGAATTTTTTTTTACTTGGAAAAGTATGTTAAGTCATAAAAATGGTACAGATATCTCCATTTCTAGAACCACTCCATCAGCAGGGGGTATTTCCGATAATTCGCTCATTGTCGAATGTTGTCCAATTACGACCGCAATCGAAATATTTAAATGCTAGTGAAGTGATCAAATATATATGTAGCTGGTTTCCTAGGACGATTCTGTCTAGGGGTGCGTGTCGCACGGGGGCATTGGCCTGTGGCAGGAATGAGTCACGTTTCCCGCTAGCAGCAGGAGCTGTCCGAATGGAAAGACCGGTTGGGGTACAGGAATATAGCTGACCTAACCGTGTCGTCCTCTAGACGGCTGAGTAGCGAACTCTCAGAAAGTGTTGGACAGTCCTCGTGATCGCAAGTGTTCCCCATGGAAATTTGAGAGCAATCAATATCGACGTGTGTTTGCACTGCGCCATTATCCTCTCCCATGTAAATTGTCCGGTTGACGGCGTCTGCAGACTTCCGTCTTTATTTAGTCGAGGGAACATCGATTGTGGTGTGTCATATGCATCTACCAGGTGAGAAACGTGTGGAAGACTTGTTTGCTGGTTCTCTAGGCAACACCATAGTTGACATTGTAAATTATAGGGATGATTTGGAATCTATTTTATCACCGACATCGGTAATCAGGAGTGGAAATATCAGTTTCCTGTATTTTCTCGATTTGTCACGTAAAGAACTTCGCAGAAGGCTTAAGTTTGTAGTTAGTCAATGGTTTACAGCACGTTGCACCTATCTGAAGTTTCGTGTTTCTAGAGAAATAATTTCCAGTCTATTGTTTCGGAATTATACTGTGCAAGCGATCGGTAGCTTACGGCTAGTACTGAGAAGTATTGCAAAAATTGTATAATATTCTGGCAAACCATGTGAAAATACATATGTTCTTGTAATCCCAGAGTCTGGTGATGGGTGTAGAAAGCAAGCAGGTAGTGGCCGAAAACAGTAATGCCTTTGTGCCCAGGGAAAAAGGACCAGCCTTTGTACAACAGTTTGGAGAGTGACCTTGGTCCACTGAGGGCCCTCTTGTCATGCTTTGAGCCAATGTGTGTGTGTTGGGGGTGGATGACTTGTGACTGTCAGCTGCTCTGGATGACCTACCGAGCTCGCTGGAAATAACTAGTGCTGCGAGGAGTATATATGGTGTAATTGCTTATGCTGTCTGTCTTCAAAGTATATGCACGAGTGTCTGGTGGCTCATAGCTATATGCAGGATGCAAAAGTGGAAATTCTGAATGGCACAGGATACGATTTGTGTGTTTACTATATTGATATGGTACGTGGAGATCGGTTTCACACGTAAGTATTCAAGCTTTCGTAGTCAGTCACAGAGTAGGGTATTTGAGGCAGTGTCTCTCTGTATTTGACGATCTGTAGACCACTTTTGCAGGGTTTAACTGTCAGTGCAATATGGCGATCTATACAAAATGGTTTTGCTGCTGAAAGTCTCATAACAGAAAAAAATGACGAACAGTGGTCCCACACCGGCAGCAGGAGCAGTTTGGCAGGTAAATTCAGTAAGAGCCAATCAGAATGATCCATTCATTCAAAAGGCATCTTTTGTGCTGGGACATAGCAGCCTCTATATAGCAGTGAAATCGCTCACCATTTGTTGAAAGTATGACGTCACCATTTCCAGGAAGGGTAACATGCGATGGATGGGGTGCCTCGTTAGGACGATCCGGAGGAATTCATTTCACTTTGTTCTTGGCTATTTTCGTAAACATGTCCTGTTAGAACAAGAATTTCGACGTAGACTAGCTGAGACATCCCGAATGTTTCTACAGAACAAAGGGGTCGGTTAACTATTTCTGCGATGCTTTACGATTTCCGAGAGGAACCTTTTAGCAGCACCTGGGAAGGTGAGCCGCTATGCTAACGTCTCTCGCTCGTCGCTGGACTCGCAGCTTGGAAAGCTATGTGTCGGCCACAGTAAACATGTGCACGGTTAGATGCATCATATAACACTCGAAGAATTCTAACTTTATACCCAAAAGTAGACCTGACTTCCAGCAGCTAGCTGCAGGCGGCAGCAGCGAGAGAGCGGTGGGCTCGTGCCCCAACGTTTGCCTCTCTGGGAGTGGCTTATCTCCAGCTGGCCCTTCAGAGCGCATGACCTTAGCCATCAGCTATGGCGTTGGGTGCCAGGTGCCGAGATGCGTTTTTTACTAGCGATCTTTTGTTTAAAACATTTTCCGTCGACTTCCTCCACCAATAGAATAATAGAAATTAAAAAGTATCCAACACATGTGAAGGATATCGATTGAATTAATCTGTGTCAATTTTTTATATCAATGTGGTGTTAGCGTGAGTTAAGGGGAGGGGGTAGGTGGGTAGGTGACATGCAGCAGAACTGCCGAATCAGTACAGAACACTAAGTGGTTTTACATGCAGTGAGTGTTTGTGCACTGCCTTATTTCAGCTGTTAAAGCATTGTGAACATGTTTGCAGATCGTTATACATGCAATATTTTTGATAATTTTATGTGTAGTGAACGAGTCTGTGCAACAGTGTACTGTTTTATTTCGATATTTACGAGTAATTTGCGTGTATGTGGGCTTTGCAACGCATTATTTCGACAGTTTGTAATTAGCAAGCTTTTTTGCAGAGCAGTATACATGTACTATTTTGCCAGTTTACGAGTTCTTTGCGTGTCTGTACATCAGCGTACTGCATTTATTAGTAGTTTGCAGGTCTGTATGCTATTTATTGTGACCTCAAGCACGTCAGGGCGAGTGTTTTGTACCAGTGTAGTAAACAGACTAAGTGAAATTTGTCCCTAAATTACCTGTTCCCACTTCCAAATGAAAAAATAAATAAAAGTACACTCCTTCCTCTCCCCAGACACAGACATTTGTCCGTCATCTTGGATTATGCCACGGAAGTGATGAGGTCGCCCTCTGGCAGCAGTACTTTCTATTAGGCCAGTTGGACTGTGCATCTCATGGTGATCACACTGGACAGAGCTACTGTCTATGACAGTCCACATCGTTTAAATTAACACTGCATGCAATGAAGAATACTGACATCCATCCTATCCAGCAGCCCAGCAAACGATGAGTCCTTTTCCCACCAATTCCATGGAAGAGGTGGTGGTTAGATGACTTCGGTTTATGGAGGTAGCCCAAGTGACATCTTTTCCCACTAAAATTTAATCTTCCTTCCATGATGTCAATGCGATGTTGCCACACCTATCGCCGCCATCTTGAATAAATTTGGCAACAATGCAGAGTTGGTCCATATGATGGTTGCCATACTACTTATACCTAGTCAGCGTCATTCAAACTGCCACCTGAGAAGGCACCTGATGGGAGACTGGCAACTCCGCATTGGCAAGTAATCAAAAACCTTATTACACAACTGGCCATTGAAATTTGCTACACCAAGAAGAAATGCAGATGGTAAACGGGTATTCATTTGACAAATATATTATTCTAGAACTTACATGTGATTGCATTTTCACGCAATTTGGGTGCATAGATCCTGAGAAATCAGTACCCAGAACAACCACCTCTGGCCGTAATAACGGCCTTGATACGCCTGGGCATTGAGTCAAACAGTTCATCAAGAGCAGTGACTGGCGTATTGTGACGAGCCAGTTTCTCGGCCACCATTGACCAGACGTTTTCAATTGGTGAGAAATCTGGAGAATGTGCTGGCCACGGCAGCAGTCGAACATTTTGTGTATCAAGAAGGGCCCGTACAGGACCTGCAACATGCGGTCGTGCATTATCCTGCTGAAATGTAGGGTTTCGCAGGTATCGAATGAAGGGTAGAGCCACGAGTCGTAACACATCTCAAATGTAACGTCCACTGTTCAAAGTGCCGTCAGTGCGAACAAGAGGTGGCCGAGACGTGTAACCAATAGCAACTCATATCATCACGCTGGGTGATACTCCAGTATGGCGATGACGAATACACGCTTCCAATGTGCGCTCACCGCAATGTCGCCATCATTATGATGTAAACAGAATGACGTTTTGCCACTCATGCACCCAGGTTCGTCGTTGAGTACACCATTGCAGGCACTCTTGTCTGTGATGCAGCGTCAACGGTAACCGCAGCCATGGTCTCTGAGCTGATAGTCGATGCTGTTGCAAACGTCGTCGAACTGTTCGTGCAGATGGTTGTCGTCTTGCAAACGTGCCCATCTGTTGACTCAGGGATGGAAACATGCGGTTAAGTTGCCTGTCATCTCGACTGCTAGTGATACGAGGCCTTTGGGATCTAGCAAGGCGTTCCGTATTATTCTCCTGAACCCACCGATTCCATATTCTGCTAACAATCATTGGATCTCGACCAACGCGCGCATCAGTGTCGCGATACGATAAACCGCAACCGTGATAGGCTGCAACCCGACCTTTATCAAAGTCGGAAACGTGATGGTACGCATTTCTCCCCCCTACACGAGGCATCACAACAACGTTTCACCAGGCAACGCCGGTCAACTGCAGTTTGTGTATGAGAAATCGGTTGGAAACTTTCTTCATGTCAACACGTTGTAGGTGTCGCCACCGCCGCCAAACTTGTATGAATGCTCTGAAAAGCTAATCATTTGCATATCACGGCATTTTCTGCCTGTGGGTTACATTTCGCGCCTTTAGCTCGTTACCTTCGTGGTGTAGCAATTTTAATGGCCAGTAGTGTAACTGTAAGACTTCTGGCGAAGATCCAATCGCAGGAGAGTCAATAAGGAATGGAGTACTGTTACTGGTTAACATACTTACAAAGCTGTTAAACATAGTTAGGGTATGTGAGAGGTTTCCTGATGACTGTAAAATGGCCGTAATCTGCCCTATAGTAAATAGCAACCCACTGGTATATCATAATGATATAGAGATTGTATTCCATTATGCAAACTACAGAACTATGTCAGTCTATTGAAAAACTATCCCAATTGTAGTATGAACTATAGGGGACCCTCAATGTGGTTTAAGAAAGAACAGAGCAACTACAGACCACATTTTGATGGTCTGACAGGAAAACCGAGAAAGTTTGGGAGCGTAACAGTGGCATTCACAAGGTTTTTGTAGGTTTAAAAGAAAGCGTGTAACAGCCTACATAGGGATCCAATCATCATTGCTTTGAAAGATCTTCAGTTTCAACGTAAGTTAATAAAGCTAGTAGAGGTATGTTTACAGGAAACCTACAGCGGAGTAAAGACCACTTCACGAGTTGGAGAACATTATTAAGTGACCTGGTCTTCGACAATAAGATGCATTGTCTCCAACACCTTTTAATTTTAGAAGATATAGAAGAAAGCACCTATAATTAAATCAAGCTGGAATAAAAATAAGTAGTATCACAATAAATTGGCTTGTATATGGAGACTATATGTTCTGATAAGTGGTAGTAAAGAGGACTTTCAACTCAAGACAAGTTCCTACAGAAATATTGGCATGAAGGCAGGGCATACGAATTTAATTGGAGAAAACTGAGTACATGGTCGTGAACAAGGCACCCAATGATAGAACCATACTGACAGTTGATGAATTCACTTTTAAAAGTGTAGAGAAATTTAAATATTTTTGAAGCAAAAATGGTTCAAATGATTCTGAGGACTATGGGACTTAACATCTTTGGTCATCAGTCCCCTAGAACTTAGAACTACTTAAACCTAACTAACCTAAGGACATCACACACATCCTTGCCCGAGGCAGGATTCGAACCTGCGACCGTAGCAGTCGCGCGGTTCCGGACTGCGCGCCTAGAACCGCTAGACCACCGCGGCCGGCCTTTTGAAGCATTTTTAGCGAATAGAATACAAGTGGAAGGGAAATTGAAATCAAGGTAAGGTTCGCAGTGGCAAATAGATCATATTTTGGCTTACAGGATGTACTGTGCAGTAGACCAGCTTCAAAATGTTTTAAAATCAGACCGTATCAGGGGCTAGCGCTTCGAGTAGTTGTACATGGTTGTGAAACATTTACGTTAAGGAAAACAGATGGATAAAAACTACTGGTTTTCAGGAAAAAAGATATTAAGGAACACCCAGTCACAGGAATGGAGGCTACTAGAAAACCAGGAATTGGCAGACCTATATTCACAAACGGATACTGTCCAAAGGACGAAAAGAAAGAAGACTGATGCGGACTGGACGCGTTATTTGAGGTGGAAGAGGAAAGATTATCACAAGAAGCATTCTCAGGATCTGTGGAAGTTAGAAGAGGGCACAGGAAGGAATGAAAAAGTTGGAAGGAAGGTATCAAGAGGGATTCGGAGATGATGGGCCTGAGAAAAGGAAAACGGACTACGGAAGCCATGAACAGGAATGAATGGTGGAGCGAGCGTACCCTAGGCCAAAGCTAAAATTAAGAAGAAAGAATCTGATAAGTGAACCTGATTAAGAACATCTCTGCCCTATCACCATATTATCTCTATGTAAGAAATGCAGTATTTGGGCACACTACATGGTAGTAACAGAGTGAAGTGATTATGTTGAGTTAACAGAGGGTGGAATACAGCTTTATAAGTTGAAGGTTTTGTTTGTAGTTGTATTTCGTTGGTATTCAGCAGTGGTGACAACAGACTTTTGTAGGTTGATGAGTACTACGTGGTTCTGGAAAATCAGATATGAATTATTGTTGACAGTGAATAGGATTTCTTAATGATGATTAAATGTTTGATGAGTACTTTTTTCCCACAAAAATGTAATGAATATAATGGACAATGAATGCATTTCTTGTCGGAAAAGGTGGTTAACATTGCATAGATATTTCTGGAATGTTATTTTATGCTCTTGATTGTAAAGGGGAATACTGATGTTTTGTGATTGGAAAGTAGCACAAGGATCCGACTTTGTAATTTTATCTGGGGACGTGTAGTAGGCCAGCCGGGGTGGCCGAGCGGTTCCAGGCGCTACAGTCTGGAACCGCGCGACCGCTACGGTCGCAGGTTCGAATCCTGCCTCGGGCATGGATGTGTGTAATGTCCTTAGGTTAGTTAGGTTTAAGTAGTTCTGCGTTCTAGGGGTCTGATGACCTTAGAAGTTAAGTCCCATAGTGCTCAGAGCCATTTGAACCATTTGATGTGTAGTAACTAAAAGTCTATACTTTAATGTAATTACTATACCACTATTAATACAAACGACTCTTGCGATGATACTTTGGATGGCCCAACAGTAACAACCGAACGCCGTGTCATCCTCAGCCGACAGGCGGGTAAGAAGGAGCCGTTACTCGTCCCCTGCTCGCCAGCAGTGCTCAGCAGCCTCAGACGGTCACACATTTAAGTGTTAGCCAAGCCCGACAGCGCTTAACTTCGTGATCTGACAGGAACCGGGTTCACCACTGGTGCAAGGCTATTGGCACTTAGCATGTAGCATTGTATGAGACCGCCTTTCTCGCTTACCGTGCACTCGAGAAACTTTAGCTGAGCTTCTGTGTCGCAGTGATTGTTATTTGGGTCCGAGATAGAAGGAACGTCCTACCGTAATTTTGTGGGATCTACACACTGAATAAGGAGCCAAACCTTCTCCGCTGTCCTGAACTCTTGCCTGCAGGTGCCATCAGCTGTCTGCTACACACAGTCGAGACCCCGTTAAATCTGAGAGGACTGCTGCCGTAATGACATTCTTACTGGCGCGACATCAAAACGGATGTTTCGCCAAGCGGTGACAGCTAATTTATCTCGTAAAGGAGACATGTTTCTTTGTATCCATTCTAGTATGTCCAACCATGTGGCACTCAACTTCATCGAAATGGATTCATTTGCTAATCATTGGAAAGATATGAAATTGCGGTGGATTGTTTTTCTTCACTTTTTGGCTCGGCGATATAATGGACATTTCCAGAATTGGCACTTGCTCTGGATTGAGCTAAGATTTATCTATTGAGCAAGCAGTGCGCTTGTAGTAGTTATCGATGGTGAAGAATTACTTTCGTTCCCATCCCTTAGTGAGAAAACGAAAGTGTGCTCATGAAATTCGTTTCCTACTTTTATTTATTTATTTACTTTGCGAACATGTCCCGGTCTTTCCTCACATCTGTTCCGCGTAGATATGCCAGCAAATTTAATTTGTATGTACAGTAGGGATCGTTCCTGTATGTTACGTTGTCAGATGTAGTTACTTTACGTACTGTATAAAAGCAAAAATGTTTGATGAATAAATAATTCATCTTGAATGTTTAAAAACAACCTATCCCTTATATATGACAACACATCCCAATTCTGAATGTATTAACGAAAAAGTAGCATTTCCCACCAAGAAAGTTAGGCACGATGTCCTGCTACTGTCAGTGACCAACTGAAATTAAAAAAAACTTAACCGTTGCAGTTTGATAAAGAAGACACTATGTGATGTATATCAAAACGTGAGGGCCATTAAATTAAATCGGAAGTTACCACGCTATGTTATGTAATGAATGTACGACTGTGTTATGTGGCTCCATTTTTCTCGTTTAATAAAAATCAACTAATTCATATGGCGACCTGCGTTCCATTCCGCGGATTAATATAAATGAATTAATTCGTATAGCGTACCATCTCCACTTCTCGGGATTAATATAAATCATTCATTTTACCAGCCCCCCCAGAATGTGTCAGCTCTAGCGTTACGAAGACTGTCAGTAATTTGGGTGAGTAATTTGGGAGATGCATATTACAGAAAAAGATCATGGCACATATTTGTCGACACATTATCCTGGAATGCGTGTTAGCCAGACCTCGCACAAGAACCGCTACTTGGAAAAAAGAAGGAGGAGCGAGATCGTCAAGTTAAATCTCAGTAAAGAAGACAAGACGATGTCAGTCACAGGTCTTGTCCAGATATTGACTCCACCAGGAAACTTAACACGGAAAAATTCTTCTGCCGTTAGTTTACGAGGAATGACCCTAAAAGATCAGTTGGGTGGGTAAATGAGAAGAACCGTAGCACGAGATTTTGTTTGCTTATATTTGTCAGAAATGATATACGCAAATAAATAAAGTTTGCATCTCCCCGATTCCCAGATATCCTGAAGATAGAATGTGACTGTGGATATTTTATCACAGACGCAGTCCCTTTGACTGTTCAGAGATGTCACTAATTCCTCCCAAAGATGTAAACAACAATGCAAGAGCAGCGCCTATTAGACTGAGGGGATCCGACAGCCCATCAGTTCCAGTCGTTTCATCAGCAAGGAGGTACATCGCTAGTGTTGTCTGCAGTTCAACCATGCCTAGACGATCAACACCGCTGTTCGATCACGTCTGCATTGTTACTTTGTGCCATAAATCGCTCTCAACAAGGGAGGTGTCCAGGCGTCTTGGAGTGAACCAAAGCGGTGTTGTTTGGACATGGAGGAGATACAGAGAGACAAGAACTCTCGACGACATGCCTCGCTCATGCCGCCCAACGGCTACTACTGCAGTGGAGTTCGCTACCTACGTCTTGTAGCTCGGAGGAACCCTGACAGCAAAGACACCATGTTGAATAATGCTTTTCGTGTAGCCACAGGACATCGTTTTACGACTCAAACTATGCGAAATACGCTGCATGATGCGCAACTTCATTCCCGACGTCCATGGTGAGCTCTATCTCTGCAACCACGACACCGTGCAGTGCGGTACAGATGGGCCCAACAACATGCCGAATGGACCGCTCAGGTCTGGCATCATGTTCTCTTCACCGATGAGTGTTGCTTATGCTTTTAACCAGACAATCGTCGGAGATGTGTTTGGAGGCAATCTGGCCAGGCTGAACGCCTTAGGCACGCTTTCCAGCGAGTGTATCAAGGTGGAGGCTCCCTCTTGTTTTGGGGTGGCATTATGTGAAGCCGACGTAAACCGCTGGTGGTCATGGAAGGCACCGTAACGGCTGTACGATACCTGAATGCCATCCTCCGACTGATAGTGCAACCATATCTGCAGCTTAATTGCGAGGCATTCGTCTTCATGGACGACAATTGGCGCCCCCATCGTGCAAATCTTGTGTATGACTTTCTTCGGGATAACGACATCGATCGACCAGAGTGACCAGCATGTTCCCCAGACATGAACCCTGACGAACATGCCGGGGATAGATTGAAAAGGTCTGTTTATGGGCGACGTGTACTGTAACTTTTATCGTAGACGACGTGTATTTCGCGTTGAGATTGTGAATGATCGAACTGTGTCAAATGGATATGAGCTCGAGTGTAACAGACCACTTTCGCTATTAGTTTGCTTTCTGAATAAAAATTATTCTAACCAAATCGAAACTTTGTGGCCTACATCATTGATGGGTCGTTAATTTAGTTCCCGATATTACTATTACTGCTGTTATCACACTATGTTAACTTTGTATTTCACAAACTTGCCATCTGACAGACAATTTAACCAAAGGGTCACAAGTGTCTAATTTAGGGCGTGTAATGCGACATGTGGAGTTCAACCCCTAGACGAGTTTGAGCCAAGACTTTTCGACGAAGCGGAACCACATGTGAGCCCGAACATCTTTGGGATGTTAGCTCACAAAATTCATTCACCTGGAAAGAACTTACGGATAGATATGAAGTTTGACGCCAAACTCTTCAAGCGTGGTTGGTATCTTTAGCGCATATGTGAAGACTGGAACCTTGCCAGCCAGTAGAAGACCATCTAAAAAAATGGCTCTAAGCACTAAGGGACTTAACATCTCAGATCATCATTCACCTAGACTTAGAATTACTTAAATCTAACTAACCTAAGGCCATCACACACATCCATGCCCGAGGCAGAATTCGAACCAGCGACAGCAGCCGCCGCGTGGTTCCAGACTGAGAGAGGACCATCTCTTGCCACTACGTATCGCTTAACGTTCAATGGCAGAAACATAAAAACAAGAGTATAGATTTTAATGTTGACGAGTAAAATCGGACGACAATGCCAGTGCAAAGGGCAATAGTTTCTTCTTGCATGCCGCGCGGGATTAGCCGAGCCGTCTAAGGGGCTGCAGTCATGGACTGTGCGGCTGCTCCCGGCGGAGGTTCGAGTCCTCCCTCGGGCATGGGTGTTTGTGTTTGTCCTTAGGATAATTTAGGTTAAGTAGTGTGTAAGCTTAGGGACTGATGAGCTTAGCAGTTAAGTCCCATAAGATTTCACACAAATTTGAACATTCTGATTTTTCTTCTTGCATTGTAACTGCTCCTGACCACAAAAATGCTTGTTTGGAGCGCGTTCGGAAATGAATAAAATCCGACGACAATGCCTGGGCAATTTGCAATGGTTTCATCTTCCACGACGACTGCTCCTGACCTCGAAATCCGCGTTTCGGGCAGAATTTTTTTACGGCAATGATCTCTATCTCCCCAGCCGATTTCAAAGAAAGAAACTGAACAACTAGGCTACAACACTCCAATGGCTTCAACTAGTTAATGTTCATAACAATTAAAATACTACCGTGGGGCGATCGGACTAGCCATGGGAGGTTAAGAGCAACTAAGAGTACTTCACACAGCAGACATGTCACGCTATTTACCACGAAAAATAGGAAAATAAAAACAGCCCTCTGCGAATAACCTGGCACCGTCACATAGAAAGATTGTAAAGTTTTTTTTAGGATTTGAAATAATAAAATAGACGACTAAAAGCTATAGTTAGTTATACAACTCTGGTGTTACACTGGTCACGATCCGTACTTTCTCCCAAAACGTAGTGGAGAACAGTTTTCTGAAGTCCCCACAGTCTCAACCCACTTTGGTACCAAAAGTCATGGGCTATCGATATGCACAATATGCAGATGGCGGTAGTATCGCTTATGCAAGGTATAAAGGGGCAGTGCATTGGCGGAGCTGTTTGTTGTACTCAAGTGATTCATCTAAAAAGGTTCCGAAATCATATATTGGAGTGTAAGACGTATCCAGGAGCAGAAGTAGACTCAGATCACAATTTAGTAATAATGAAGAGTTTCTAACAGACTGGTCAGGAAGAAACAGTTTATAGAGAATCGGAATACGGGAATACTAGGGAATGAAGAGATACATTAGAAGTTCTCCTAGGCTATGGATACTGCGATAATAAATATCTCAATAGATAATTCAGTTGAAGAGGAATGTATATCTCTAGCAAGGGCAATCACGGAAGTAGGAAAGAAAAAATATAGGTACAAGGAAGATAGCTGCAAGGTAACCATGTATAACAGAAGAAATACTTCAGGTGATCGACGAAAGAAATAAGTACAAAAATGTTCAGAGAAATACAGAAATACAGGTTACTTAGAACTGAAATGAATAGCAAGTCAGGGAAGCTAAGACGAAATGGTTGCAAGAAAAACGAGAACAAATCGAAAAAGAAATGATACCTTGGTGAAAGTCAAAAGTGTATTGGAAAGTCAAAATAACTTTCGGTGAAATTAAAAGCAAGGACAGTAACATTTAAGAGTGTTTCGGAAATTCCGCTGTTAAATGCAGAGGATTAGATAAATAGGACAAATAAGCACATACATGAAGTTCTCATATTTGAGCAAAATCGTTATTAGTACTTTCCACCTGCTACTATTGTAAAATACTTTTTGCAGACGCTACAAAACTGTTATTGACTCCTAATCATATACCCAACTCCCAGCTTTCCTGTCACTATTGCTGCTGCTATGACCACTAATATCACACTGTTTTCTCGTCATTAGGACCTATAGCTATCCGTGTCAAGAAAAATGGTGTATTCATCGGATACCGAACGGCGAGTCAGTAATGAGCCCACTGACGCAGTCGATATTTTGGTGAGTATAGATTTTACTGCAACAGCAGCCCTATTATTATGTAAGATTAATGTTAATGTGTCATATATATTTCTCGTAATACAATATTCTTGTCTAATAGATGTTACGCTAATTGGAAGGTATGGCGGAAATATGGTTGAATCCAAATGTGAAGAGAAAGTTGACTGGTCCATGGATTAGCAAAGATAAAGTTAGCTGGCTAGGCAGAAGGAAAATAAAGCGGGAACATATAGGTACGAGGAAATTTGGAACAATATTGACAACGTGAGATACTGATTCGCGGTTTGATAGTAGTAATAGAACTGGAATATGTCAAAGGCGCTGCAATAATGAAGAGGACAAACTTTAGTTTCTTGTTTAATGCAATGTTACTTTAGGTCAGACGCGTGAGAATGAGAAGATTGTTCCTGAGACGAATAGTTGAAATGAACAAGCAGACGGAGAATATTTTGGTTTACACATAGTTTGCGGTCGTATGTCTTGTAAGCTGTCGGAGTTATGGAGTTATGATACATAGCGCCTATCTACTCGGATGCATAATAATTCAGCATACGAGGATCAAAATGATCGTAAGTCAATGATATGCTCAATGTTCATGGGAGGTCTAAATTGTTTATATGTGTCGCTGAGAATTTTGTGAATCACATTTGTTTCTCTTACATATGACCTTTTAGTGTGATGTATAGCTAAAGCGTTAAATCATAATTATCAAATAGCACCCGGACCAAAATTCAGTACTGGAAGCGGGTGTCTAGAAGCAGTGTGTAGATATTTGAACATTTCCTGAAATACGTGTGACTAAATGCCTCTTTCTCTCTCCAGCAGGTGTAACACACCACCGCTATTGGTTTTAATGCGCTAGTGACGTTTGGGGTTAGGTGATAGTCGTTGAAAAGTTTGAGAAGCACTATTTGCAAAATATAAACGTATCATTGGCACATGTATGGTCATCTGTCATCGCAGTTCCTGCCTTTCTGTTTCAGCCGTGCATGCAAGGTCACTTTACCATCACCAATCACATTTACATTACATTTTTGCATTTTATATGGATTCCAAACGTGTTCTTAACAGTTATAAGTAAAAAAATATGATTATCGTTTCGTTATTATTCCATAAATGATACACTAACTCTCCATATGCTCAACAATGAAATAGGAAATAAAAATTGTGGCAGGTTTATAAGACATATATTTACCGTTTCAGTCCCTTCATCATTAAGCTGAAAATAACCTTACTGATGCCACCATTGAGTTCCGTATCTCCAGTACGTACCCAGAAAATAATAGCGAGACAATAATCTTTTCCAAAGTTTGCGGGGAAGTTGTTCTGAAATCGTTAAAATAAACATTGTCTCTACTCTGTTGCTTGAGGAAAACTTTTCTGCGATTCTTCTTACGCCTTAGGGGAATAATACCACTGTTCGACATTATTCCATACACTACTATCCCTAAGCAGCGAACACAGCTTTTGTGGTCTCTAAAGATCGCAGTTGGTTAAGACTACGTATCTTCTACTTCGTACAGTAAATAAGTAGGTAAGTCGCTGAGACACATATTCTCCTATACTATCTGCAAATAAATGCCATTAAATAATTCCGTACTTAAATAAGTACGAGGAGCTGATATTTTCGCACACGTCGTGTCTCAGATATACATTACACTTGTCGCTAATGCTCTAGTTTCGTAATAGGGCAAGGAGCAAAACGATTTTCCATCTTCCTCGCTGTCCGCGTTCATTTTACGGTCGGCTGCGCTCTCCTCTCGGTTGCTTACTCAGAGAAGATTGCTTTGCAGCATGTTCTTTGAAATTTCCACCCCCTACCTACTCTATAACGGATGTCAGCCCGCTTTCGCTAATGCAAAGTATAGGGACCTAACATCTGCAGAGACGGGCACCGTTCTTACAGCAACAGGTTTATCTCTGTAATTTCCTCTCTGCGCACGTAATTATAATATGCTCCTTTCTTAGCAGTGCTTGTTTTTGGGTACCTAGGGCAAATACGTGATATTGTTTACGTGCCGTATTTACGCATAGGACTAAATGTCGCAATGCCAAATTGATAAGTCAAGTAAATTACTACGAAATTACGGAAAATCTTAACAAACAATATGACCGTAGTTAAGCGAATTTATTGGCAAGGATTTTCGCCAAATTTCTTGCAAGGGAATCTCCCCATCGCACCCCCCTCAGATTTAGTTATAACTTGGCACAGTGGATAGGCCTTGATAAACTGAACACAGATCAGTTGAGAAAACAGGAAGAAGTTGTGTGGAACTGTGAAAAAATAAGCAAAATATACAAACTGGTCATCAGTCTTGGACACATAGGCAACATAAAGGACAAAATGAGCTCAGGAGCGCCGTGGTCCCGTGGTAGAGTGAGCAGCTGCAGAAGGAGAGGTCCTTGGTTCAAGTTTTCCCACGAGCGAAAATTTTACTTTCTTTATTTTTGCATAGTTATTATCTGTCCGTTCGTTCATTGACGTCTCTGTTCACCGTACTAAGTTTAGTGTCTGTGTTTTGCGACAGCATCGCAAAACCGTGCGATTAGTAGACGAAAGGACGTGCCTCTCCAATCGGAACCGAAAACATTTGATCGCAAGGTCATAGGTCAACCGATTCCTCCACAGGAAAACACATCTGATATATTCTATACGACACTGGTGACGGCATGTGCGTCATATGACAGGAATATGTTGTCGACCCACCTAACTTGTACACTTGGCGAATGGGTAAAAAGATTCTTCTATCTTGCCCGATTTAGGTTTTCTTGTGGATGTGATAATCACTCCCAAAAAAGTGATGAAAACATAAGAGTTTGTCACATAAACTGAAAATAAAAAACTAAAGTTTTCACTCGACGGAAGATTTGAACCAAGGACCTTTCGTTCCGCAGCTGCTCACGCTGCGGTCCCTGCGTCCTTAATGTTGCATATCTCGCCATGAACTACTCAGTTTGTATATTTTGCTTATTTTTTCACAGTTCCACACAACTTCTTCCTGTTTTCTCAATTGATCTGTGTTCAGTTTTTCAAGGTCTATCCACTGTGCCAACTTATAACTAAATCTGAGGGGGATGCGATGGGGAGGTTCCCTTGTTAGTAGATGCAACACGCTGCCATCTGAAATGATAGATTCACGCATTTTAAAGACATAAATAAATACAAGTCTTGCGCAACAACACAACACTTTAAATCTTAGCTGCTGCTAAATCTTTCAGGATATGAGGTCGTGGACAAAGAAACTCTTCTGTTCCTGACGTTTCGTTCAGGACAGTGCTGGACATCTTCAGAGGCGCTCCTCCGTTGAGTCTTGCCGAATGACCTGCTGGACGTCTGAGAACGACAAATATACAATAGGAAAGGGGGGCGTCGTCGAAGTGACACATGATGAGCAGAGGTAATCCCTGTCAAAGATAAGACTTAAATTCATATGCATCAGGATAATTTTAATACAGACGAGGAGGCACTGAAACTTAGCGACATATGGACAGCAGCTCTGTAGAATTGCTAGACAATTTTGTCTTTGACAAGACTCTGCTCATCACGTGATACTTCGACCATGACTCCTTTTTCTATAGTATACATGTCGCTCTCGGATGTCCGACCGGTCAGTCGGCAAGACTCAGTGGAGGAGCGTCTCTGAGGATGTGCAGCGCAGTGGTGGACGAAACGTCAGGAACAGAAGGGTTTCTTGGACCACGACCTCATATCCCGAAAGGTTTACAGGCAGCTATGTCATCCGGTCGTAAAAGCCTTCATTCTATGACTTCAAAATCTTACTTCGTGGAAAAGTGAGTAGTCAATTCGTGAGAATTCTAGACCAGTACGCGGGGCGTTTATTGCTATGTCGTGCTCAGGGGGAGGTATGATATATAGAAACGGCTGAGTATGCAGTTAAAATCAATTAAAACAGCACAAATCGTGCTACAGAAGAAACACCGCAAGACCTTAGGGGATCCCAGCTAGATTCTATACTAAATGTACAGAGAAACTGGTCCCCTTGGTCAAACGGGTTTACGGCGGGTCGCTACATCAGCGGAACGCGTCGCAGACTGGATAAATCTGAAGGCCGTGCCGGTCTAAAACAAAGGTCGCAATGCCAACAGGCAGTAGTATAAAGCTTTATAAAACCAAGTTCTTGCAGACTGTGGAACACAAAGCGACGTGCTGAAAAGTAACGCCTCTGAGGTTTTCATGTGAAAACTTTCAAAGCGTTTTAAATAAAACAAACGTTGTTGGTATTCTACGTGTTTTTCTAAACATAGTCACCCTGTAAACGAACACATTTCTCCCAACGAGACACCAGTATAATGATACCGTCGCTATAGAATGAATGATGTTGTTGACGGAGCCACAATGTCACCTGTACTTACATCACCTCATCACTAACGAAGTGATTCCCTCGAAAGTGGTGTTTAAGTTTTGGATGCCCTTTATTGTCAGGGTAAAAATTTTGAACGCAGCTTTCTCTACCTGTCAAAATGTTGTTAAGGAACACATAAACCGAAATGTGAGATAAATTGTTGACAGATGTAAAATATCCTCTGTTTCAAGTAAGGAGTGAGCATTCGAGGTACCACCGTGCGCACAGTTTTCTATACTGCAGTTTTCAGTGATGGCCTGTACACGCTCTCGTGATATGCCACACTTACCTGGAAGCTGTGTCTGTGTTATCCGACGATTTTTCTCTGGTGAGTTCATCGACGGGATTCCGACAACTGTCGTCGGCTGCCGTACACGGTCGTCCTCTTCAATCTGTCGCAGAAGTTGATGTCAGCACCATCGTGTCCTTCATTACGAGCAGGAACAACTCAACGTCGCACATTACTGATGTCGATACAATTGCCACAGTACACAGCTTTCATTCTTCTGTGCATTTCAGTTGACCGAATCTTCCCTGCGGTTAAATAGTCGATTACAGCACCCTGTTTCCCATGCAGCGACATACTCATAGTTACGTTACACACCGTTGCAATTCAGAGCCCTTTAGCGGCGGAAGATTCCAGCTTGCGTAAGTGAGCAGGAATGTCGACTCAGTAAATCATTGATGAGGCGAACCATTGTGGTCACCTCTTTGATAACATACTGCTTGGCATGGATTCTACGATTCCTCTACAGGATTCCAGAAATACGTGGCATCAGGTGTCTACGGACAGGTCAACCAGTTCCCTCAAATTACGGGTCGGTGATTTACTGACACGCAGCTGGCGCCTAATGTGTATCCCACTGAGTACAGGTCAGGGGTGGAGCATCGCTTATTTAAGCAACAGCTACATCACCCTCCTTAGCAGTTATCGTACATGGAGGTGCAGTGCCTGCTCAGTTCAATGCCAAGAGGGGTAAAATTTCTTTTATTATTTGTTACATAGGATGTATTTTTTTATATCACTACATCCCCCTAATTCTATTATATGCAAATATTCCAGTGTGGGCCTGAAGATGGACTAAAACGGACCGAAACCGATAACTTTATAAAAAGAAAGTTAATGGCGGTCGTGACTGTTTATACTTAGTTTTAAAGTACGACGTACCCTCAGTCTTCAGATTACACAGAGTATAAAGCACTGCCTTGTACCCTCACGGCTACGGGATATAATATCCGATTTCTAACGTACCATTCCTACAAAAAGCGCGTAAACCAGCTACAGGCTCTCCTCACCATGCTCACTACAGTACACTCCTAATGCTCCGTGCATGACAGCAACAACAAGACCACCCTTGTCCGTTCTCCGTCTGTATCGCGTTGTAGTTGCCGCCTTGTCTGACACCAGATAAAGACGTGCCCACTCTGCACTTAGGCGAGGTCCGTAGAAGATTTGCCGCCCCCCCACGTTGACTGTCGACTGGATCTGGGCTCCTCGATACTGTTGAACGTCAATCCTCGCAGCTGCTCATCGACCAGCTGTATGCCTGCTTCAACTGCCGTGAATTTAAAATGTACAGCACACAGTCGACATCCAAATGCGATTTCCGAATGAGAAATCTGCTGCGTAATCTTACCTCGTGTACGTATTATAAGAGGCACTACTCCTATGTACTTGGTGTATTTTTCTTGAAATGCTAATCACACGCATATTGAAAAATTTATATAAGGTAATCGATAGTTCTGCTTTCAGGTTGACCGGGATACAAAGCTAAAAGTCAGGCATCAGGCAAGGAATGATTTTATTGCTCATATGTCGTGTTTCGGAATTTATACATCCTGACACATCCAGGAACATTTTCTACACGTAGATTTTGCGTTTCCAGTTGGACGTGTAACAAACATTCACAGACCACCATTGCAATCCAGTTAGCCTTCATTCAGAACTGCTAATTATTACATTAATAGTTGTCTGCCCTCTGCATGACTTTATATCAAATTATATTCATAAATTTGACGTTTGTTGTATATAATATTTCTGACGGTGAAGGTTTAATGGCCTTCATTGTGTATAAAATACAAAATTACGCTGAGTACAATAACTGAAACTAAAAGATTTCTCGACGGATAAAGGTTAAGAAACAAGTTTTCAGGACAGAATAATAAGTAGGCCCATATTTAGGTAATGGGCGTGGCGGGACCAGACACAGGAACCCTACACTGCCACCCATGGGACGATCATCGTGTAGTTGGTTTGCGGTTTCTTCATCCGATCTGTCCTGGTGTGTTATGTGGGTATTCGTGTCGTGCAGATGTTTCCATGTTGGGTTTGCGTTGTCATTGTCGAATGGAACTGTGAAGATCACACACGTTGCCCTCACATAGTCTGCTCCTCTCGAAAAGCACCAAGAGGATTGCCGACCTTAACGCCCCCATTCGAATGATGGAAAACCATAGACAATGTCACAAGCACTCACTTCATGAGACGCTGTGGAGTCGTTCGCAATTTAATCCAAGATACTGGCGCAAAAACTGGTCATCAGAAGCATTACACCATCCCGTCTCTCTCCCCCTTACCATCAAAAACTAGCAGCTAAGTTTCATCCATCAGCGGGATTCGAATCGGCTTACCCTCCAAGTCGAACGCCACCACACACGCTTTCGTTAGTGACCTTTTTCTTATTTTATTTATTTATTTATTTGGAATGACCCATAGCTGCGATAGTTGGGTAGCGTCCTTCAGCTCGAGGAAATATTGGTTTTGTTCTGATATTAATTATACATGTATGTGATCAGTCTGCAAAATGAGAGCAGGGTCTGGTATTACACACATCGAAAAATGTTTTACATCGCCCCGGTTCCCAGAACTCCTGAAGATAGACGGCTGTATCACAGACACAGTCCCTTTGACTGTTCAGAGATGTCACTAAACCCGCCCAAAGATGTAAACAAACATGCATGAGCAACGCCTATTTGACGGAGGGGTCCGACAGCCGATCAGTTCCAGTCGTTTCATCAGGAAGGAGGCACAAGACTCGTTTTGTCTGTAGTTCAACCATGCCTAGACCGTCAATACCACGGTTCGATCGCGTCCGCATTGTTACTTTGTGCCACAAAGGTCTCTTGACAAGGGAGGCGTCTTGCAGGGAACCAAAGCGATGTAGTTCGGACATGGAGGAGATACAAAAGACAGGAACTGTCGATACACGCTCAGCCCGCCCAAGGGCTACTACTGCAGTAGAGTCGGCCGCTGTGGCCGAGCGGTTCCACGCGCTTCAGTCCGGAACCACGCTGCTGTAGATAGATAGATGACCTAGTAGATAGTGTCGGAGGTTCCATGCGGCTTTTCGCGGATGATGCTGTAGTATACAGAGAAGTTGCAGCATTAGAAAATTGCAGCGAAATGCAGAAAGATCTGCAGCGGATACGCACTTTGTGCTGGGAGTGGCAACTGACCCTTAATATAGACAAATCTAATATATTGCGAATACACAGAAAGAAGGATCCTTTATTGTATGATTATACCATAGCGGAACCAACATTGGTAGCAGTTACTTCTGTAAAATACCTGGGAGTATGCGTACGGAACGATTTGAAGTGGAATGATCATATAAAATTAATTGTTGGTAAGGCGGGTGCCAGGTTGAGATTCATTGGGAGAGTCCTTAGAAAATGTAGTCCATCAACAAAGGAGGTAGTTTACAAGACACTCCTTCGACCTTTACTTGAGTATTGCTCATCAGTGTGGGATCCGTACCATGTCGGGTTGACAGAGGAGATAGAGAAGATCCAAAGAAGAGCGTCGCGTTTCGTCACAGGGTTATTTGGTAAGTGTGATAGCGTTACGGAGATGTTTAGCAAACTCAAATGGCAGACTCTGTACGAGAGGCACTCTGCATAGCGGTGTAGCTTGCTTTCCAGGTTTCGAGAGGGTGCGTTTCTGGATGAGGCATCGAATATATTGCTTCCCCCTACTTATACCTCCCGAGGAAATCACGAATGTAACATTAGAGAGATTCGAGCGCGCACGGAAGCTTTCCGGCAGTCGTTCTTCCTGCGAACCATACGCGACTGGAACATGAAAGTGAGGTAATGACAGTGGCACGTAAAGTGCCCTCCGCCACACACCGTTGGGTGTCTTGCGGAGTATAAATGGAGATGTAGATGTAGATGTTGTCACGTTCGCAGGTTCGAATCGTGCTTCGGGCATGGATTTGTGTGATGCGCTGAGGTTAGTTAGGTTTAAGTAGTTCTAAGTATAGGGGACTGATGACCTCAGATTTTAAGTCCCACAATGCTTAGAGCCATTTGAACCATTTGAACTGCAGTAGATGACCGATACCTATGGATTATGGCACGGAGGAACCCTGACAGCAACGCCACCATGTTGAATAATGCTTTTCGTGAAGCCACAGTAGGTCATGGTACGACTCAAACTGTGCGCAATAGGCTGCATGAAGTGCAACCTCACGCCCGACCTCCAGGGAGAGGTCCGTCTTTGCAACCACGACACCATGCAGCGACGGACAGTAGGGCCCAACAACATGGCGAATGGACCGCTCAGGACGGACACCATGTTCTCTTCAACGATGAGGGCCGCATATCCCTTCAGCCAGGCAATTGTCGGAGACGTGTTTGGAGGCAACACGGTCAGGCTGAACTCCTTGGACACTGTCCAGAGAGTGCAGCAAGGTGGACGTTTCCTGCTGTTTTGGAGTGGAATTATGAGGGGTCGACGTACGCCACTGCTGGTGGCGTAAGACACCGTGAACGCTGTACGATACGTGAATGCCATTCTCCGACCGATAGTGCAACCATAGCGGGAGCATATTCGTCTTTATGGCCGACAATTCGCGCCGCCATCTTGTGAATGACATCCTTCAGGATAACGGCACCGCTCGACCAGAGTGGACAGCATTTTCTCCAGACATGAACCCTATCGAACATACCTGGGATATATTGAAAATGGTTGTATATGGACGATGTGACCCACCAGGGATCCACGCCGAATAGCAGTTGAGGAGTGGTAGTATCTGGACCAAGAGTGTGTCGATGAACTTTTGGATAGTATGCAACGATGAGTACAGGCATGCATCAGTGCAAGAGTACGTGCTACTGGGTATTACAGGAATCTGGACCACCACCTCTTAAGGTCTCGCTGTATGGTGGTACAACATGGAATGTGTGGTTTTCATGGGCAGTAAAAAGGGCGGAAATGATGGTTATGTTGATCTCTATTCCAGTTTTCTGTACAGGTTCCGGAACTCTCGGAACCGAGGTAATGCAAAACTTTTTTGATGTGTGTGTG
This sequence comes from Schistocerca piceifrons, assembly GCF_021461385.2. NCBI lineage: Eukaryota > Metazoa > Arthropoda > Insecta > Orthoptera > Acrididae > Schistocerca > Schistocerca piceifrons. Next base: position 565,694,492 of record NC_060138.1, read on the forward strand.
ATATATTTCTTTACTTCATTATACACTGCAGTGTGTACTGGCCAAAATAAGTACCAAAACTGAGAGTCCAAGCCTACCACATTTAATTTTGGTGCGGCTTTGAATATATCTTCGACCTTAAGTGCCTTAGTCTACTGCCTGTTCGCATCATTTCTTCTTTTTTTCAATCGGTACATTGAAATCGTATGCAAGAGCAAGATTGATCTGGGGAGCGTTGACCTTTGTCTTTAGGGTGAAAGTGTTCTACTGTCTTTTTTTGACAACCGAAAAGTAGGAGAGGAATCAAAGTACTTTCGAAAATAAACAAATTAAAAAGAATCCACCTGCTCTTTTTTTTTCAATAAAGGTTATAACGATCTGTTCCACCGGGCACGTTTTAACTGCCGAATAACTGAGGAAAAGAAAGAAAATCTTCGCATGGTGGATGAGTATAAGAATGGTCCTTTAAGGCCCTTCATCGTCCGGGCAGGTCGTCTCGTAAATTGGAGGAGATAATCGTTTCTTCATGGTCACTAAGGCCTTTTTTTATTATTTTCAACATCACCTTCTCGTACCTGGGAGCTGCAAAGCAGATCTCGTAATGCAATCTAGAGGAAATTAGAAAAATAGTTTTCGTATTTCAGGTTGCTGCCGTTGAACAAGAAATTGTCACGTTCCATCACTACTGGATGCGGCAACATGTCTGTATTTCTCTATAACGTCCCTGTGTTTGCCGTGAATTGTGGATATACACATATATATGTATACATATTACATAAAAATATCCATGACAATTATATTTTGTTTACATACTTGAATTTCCCTTGGTAAACTGGCTTGGAGGCATACAATTTAATATCAGAAATAGAACCCTTGTCGAACATTGTTATTGGTGCTGTTCTTTCCTTGTGTTAATGATCTACCATTTTATTTGGTCAGGGGTCAGAATTAGTTCTGTTTACAGATGATAAACGCCTTATTGTGAAACCAAACTAAGAAGCTTGAACAGAGAAAATAGTGCATAATGTTTTCGTGAAAGCTACTACCTGAATTTTTACTAGTGGTACATGTCTTCTCCTTCTTCCCTGACGATGCTACATCCACATTTTCTTTGGCCGTCTGCCGTCTGTCATTCACATTGCATGTCCATACCAGGAGAGCTGACGTTCTGCTCTTATATCTGTGACGTTTTCTTGAGCCTGGGCAGTTTCCCTAACCGCTGTATTTTTTACAAGCTCCCGATGAGATATTCGACACGATCTTCTGACATAGGCCATTTCTACAATCTTGAGTCCGTTTTTCTTTTCCACAGTAAGCTCACAGTACTCCTATCATAGGTCTACATAGGCTCTACATTAGTTCTACAGAGCTCATTCTTTACATTCCAACTTACCGTAGAAGATCATAAGAGAGGGTAAAGAGTCTGTATTGTGCTTTCACGATCCATGAAAATAAAATTTCTGACATTTGAGTGACCAGCTTCTTCCAAACAACAGAGATATTCGTGAATAGAAATTATCATCATCTTGAACGACAATTACCACTAAGCACTCTTTTGTATTCAGTAAACATAACGTTCTATCGATGTCACCCTACATAACTGAAAGATAAACAAAATTGACAATTCTTCCAGCAAAAGGTATTATACAGCAGATTTTTCCTATCAGTAACGCAAAGAATATATCCGAGAAACTGAACGTGAAACAGCGACTGTTAGACGACGATAGGGAGTTTTATACCATGAATCCTGTAAGAATAATTTAAATGAGTTAGAATAATGAGGTAAGGGGCGTACGTCGTTTTGAACAGTCAAGGTTGAGACTTTATCACTATGAACTCAACATCACTCTAATACAAGATCACAGGCAATAATATCCTGTAAATATTCCATGGAATTACAATTAGCCCAATTCTAAGGAAATACACAACTTAATATCCCTCTTGCACCTGCGAAACAGAAATCCGAAAAGGGGAGAAAACATCTGGTTTTGAGGACTTTCAACAATGAAATGGCTCCTGTGTGGCAATAAGATGCAATATTCCAATTCATGTAAAATACCTATCTTAAGAGATTCTCCAGGTATGTGGCGTTACTAACCTTTCCATTCAGCTCCTCTACTAGTCCAATTGATTGGGGAATAATTCTGAAATATTGTTTGGTATTCGTAGACTTTCTCATTAAGTATGCATTACAACAGATAGGCAGCCTCAATTTTAATATCGCGCAAGAAACGAAGGGATCTGTTAACTTTTCATTAACTCCCTTGTTTACTTTCTTTGAGCTATAGCTATCAATTTTAAATATGCTTTCACTCATACATCTTGCGGCAGATGCTGGAAAAGTCACTATGTACACGAAAACAGCCAGAGTGAGGAGATTAATTTAGATAAACCTCTCTTGGTAAAACTGTGTGATGTGAACAAATGCATTTCGTCAGGCGATAAGTGGTATGTACACAAAATGTATTTGAGTTTAAGGGTTCAATATGAAAACAACAGTGAAAAATAACGCGTTTAGTAGTATGTGTTTCTGAAGTGCCTAAGCTCGCTACAGACGTTTGGTTGTAGTTCACATTTTTGTATATTATTAGACTGTAACTGTTAATATGTGTCGTGATGTAGGTACGAAGATTGAAATGGCGCTGTTGTGAGTCACTGCACCCACACTACAGAGTACGATGGTTCGAATCCACGTCCCACCACATAGGTTTAGGGTTTCCATGGTTTCTCTGACTCGCTTGAGACAACTGTGAGAATGATTTCACCGAAAAGGATACAGCAGATGCTGTATTCAGTTTCTTAATTAATGACTCCGTCGTTGACGGGACGTTAGACCCAGATCTGTAGTCCCTGCTTCTAAGTAAGTACAAAACATTGAGTTATTTATTTCGACCTCATTTTTTTTTGAAATTTATTTCTACAGCAGCTGAGTAGCTCTCTTATGTCTCTACTGACGCACTCCCAATTAGTCAACACAATGTGTTAACTTATAATATTTTTAGAGACGCCTATATTTAACAGAAGAACATTTTCCGAGAAAATTAACGTAAACAAAGCACATAAACATGAATATTCAGAACGAAATTTTCACTCTGAAGCGTAGTGCGCGCTGATGCGAAACTTCCTGCCACATTAATACTACATGCAGTACCGAGACTCGAAATCGAGACCCTTACCTTTCATGAGAAATTGTTCTCCCTACTAAGATTACCCATAACGAATCGCAAGTCCTCGCAGTCTTACCTCCGCCGGTAGCTTCACTCTGCGAGATCATCTTGGTCCAGGACACGGTTTAATTCGGCCACGAATTTTCAAATCTAAATATTGACTAATGTGAATTACGTGCAAGTACATCGTGTCAAAATGAGGGTTGGATAAAGTTAGACGTGGGGTAAAACGTATCTATAACAAAGTGTATCGGTATCTAAACACGGCCATTCGGATAGAAACGCAGGAGCTCAATAAAACGTTTGTCATCAGAGACTAAACATCGCTGATTTTAAAGATGTCTACTTGCGTGAAGAAAAACCATGGTCGTCATAAATGTAAGTGGATGGTATTAAATTTGGTATAAAGCTTGGAAATAACGTTGTTAAGAATAAAGAAGTGATTATTAACAAAATTACTATTCAGATCAGCGAATTTCGTTCTCCAGAATGCCGTTGTTTTTTGTTTATTAAAAAAAGAAGTATTCGAGAGAAACAGTTAATTCGACGAAATTCTTTTCCTCGTATTTTGATGTCACTAAAATGCGAGTGGGTTGTCATTTCGAATCGCCATTTGAGTACATTTACGATTATAGTGGCTCATGTGGGTATAGGTTCATTTTCGTTGACAAGAGTGTTTTACCACCTCCACCTTAGTTGCTTCCCCTTCTGCTTCCTAGGGAAATGACGTAATAACTTTATATGGTAACGGCCGTTCACTGCTTCATGCTTTATGGAACAGTTAATATCATCCTTTATATCCGCAAAAATCATCTTCGGCATTTCGCCGCCAGCGGCGGAGCGGCATCGCACGGATGGCTGTTTATAGCGGTCCGTGCTCGTTGTTGTTCACCTTTTGTGCTTCTCGTGGGTAACCCTATCATAGACACAGCATGACTCATTCATACAGGAAGTCAACCATCAAGGTCAGCTACTGAATTCGAGCGACCCAAAGCTTTACAAATCTAGCGATTCATATGGGAAGAGACCAAAATGGCTTCAGAGAATCTAACAGGCGTCCACCTTTCTATAGTGTGGTTTACCTTCTATTGATCAACCACTAGTTACGTGATAAGATTGTAGGTGACCCTTAGAATGGGTTAAAATTCAAATATTCTAATAACAATGTGGGTAGAATGTCAATCGATCATACGGGGCTCGGACTCCGCACTGTTGGAGATTTTTAACCTCTCTTCGATTTTCGGCAAGATGTCGTGGCCAATTCTTTACAACCATATGGATGTGCACTCTGCAACATCACCGACAAAGGGCCCACTTTTACAAAATACCCCATTCTTAACGGGGTGAGGCTATTTCGGATCGAGCTTACATGTCAAGTCATACCTTCTTATTGGTGGCTGTAGAGCCGTAATTATTTACGGTGGAGAGCCCAAGTTCTACTTGAGTTGTCGCAAAGAGGGTCACATACGCTCAGAGTGCATACAAAGGAGGATTATTCAAGTACCTACGGGCGAAGCTGTGCCCTTATCCACAACAGCATCCATGCCTCTTACGTACGCGCCCCTACGTTCCCCAGTACCAAATGACGGACCATCCCATGGCACAGTCAACACACAAGAATGACAATGCGTTCGAGATGTCAGGCGAAAAAGTCCCACTGAGCAGCAGCAATAGAAGTCCGATGTCGCAGGTACGGAGACGAATATGGAAATCGACTGGCTGATGATACGGACGTCAGCTTTTGCCGCCGACATTCAACACGAAGGGGCTTCCAAACAGCATTTGGACATGAATGTGGACCACAAAAGGGTGAAAGAAAAGACGTCGCTCACAATCAGACGATTGGTTTTTTCGTACGACGTAAAATGAATGTGAACTTACAGGCGATGACGACGCCACAGTAGGGAGTACTGGGGTCTCTGACAACGACCAAGCTACACCACCGAATGTGACGATCTTGTCTACACTAGTGAGAACTTTAAGGTAGATCCCTAGGAAGCACCAAAACTCGGCACAGTAGAGGAAGGCAAAGCCTTAACAGCTGAGGCTGAGAAGGTCCAGCCACATGATTCGTCTTGGCAGAACTGGGCTGATGACAGTCAATTTGGGTTCCGCATCGCATCCATTAATACTAATACCGTACGACCGCACATCAAGATTATTCACATATCTGCTTTCTTTTACAGGATGTATATATCTACGAATTTCCACCCGCCTATAGTTACAATAACCTGACCTCACCATCTTCAGAAACCAATAGTGGCACATCCTTCCTTAAGGAAGGAACCGTATCGGAGGACGTCACCTGCCTACCATCGGATGGCGGAATGTTTGTAACAGTACCTGGAGCACGCCTTATCAAAATCTACGTCCCGTCAGGCACGGACAAACCAAGAAAACAATTACTCTTCCTTGTTTAATTCCAGTCTTTCCAGGATGACAGCTCGTTACATCCTCAACTACGACCTCAGTTTTATTTCCCACGTTATAACTCAAGCTAATAATTGAGAAAAATTTTACGAGATTTGCAGATAGTAGATTCGTGGGAACACGACCGTCGAGACTGAACCGGAGGTACATACGTAACTAGCCACACCGCCAGCTGCGTCGATCACGTCTGTCATGTACCGCCTTCAGCCCAATATACATGACGCAGAACAATGGTCAACATCTTTCACCGCCCATACAGTATATATATGCACTATTGCCCTCCAAAGATAGTGCGACGAAACAGCGGCCTACGGAAAATGAATGTGGCACTGCCAAGTTGTTAAAGAAGTTTGGCAATGTCGTGAAGGGCATCGACAGATATACCGTATGACACGATAGTGCTTGGTACGTACCAAACCAGCGATATGGAGTGCGTTGATTTCGTTGGGGCGCGAACACTCACATTGGAGACGGCAGACTTTAATCTCCTATTTGACACTGTTACGGGAATTTACCTAACAGGCCCCTGTCAATGACACGTGGTGTTACTTCGAGGCAAGGCAAAAATCATTGCTATTATGCGTTCTCATCTGGAAGGAGCAGTGGTCCCCGTGAAGACACGACAGAACTGTGGGCAAAGACCATCGATGCAAAATTTCATTACTGAACATAAAAGGCGCCTCAGGGCCCTAACATATACCGCTGTCTAAAAGGGTGGTACACATCAAATGACACAAAATGTCATAGCAAATACTTTCATTTACAGTTATATCCACTTGTAAACTGAAGAAGAACACGAGGGGACAGCACTACAAGATGCTACTCAAAATATTCTTTGGGACTCTCGATCAAGAAGCTATACTACTGGAGGATATTAACTAAGACGAAATGGTAGAAACCACAGAGAGAGGGGCGCTTAGTAAGTCACCGGAGCAGGACAGAATACCCCTCCACGTTTATCGCATCTTTCAGCACGTGATAGCTCCCTGATGAAGTGATATCTGCTTCCAATTAATGTCTCACGACGTGCCACTTCGGCCTACTTTTGTGGGTAAGCTAACAATCCCAATACCTAAAACTTAATCTGGCACCCGTTTCAGAGGCTACCATCGCCCACATACAAAACTATGATATTAAGATTTTTACCAGATTAACGGCGGCACCAATTACACGAATAATGCATCAGAAATCCCTCGGCGGCGATAGCATCATCGAAATGGCACTCAACCGATACTGCGATTCTATGACACTGGGGAAAGCATGTCGACTACGTGGAGCTCTGCTGTCCATGGACTTTGATCGAGCCTTTGATCAGGTCCGCCATACCTGTACTACGGAAGTGTTGACGTTAGTGAAGTTCCCGCAGCCTTACATCGCCAAGGTTATGCAGTTACCAATCGGAGCCACGTATAAAGTATTGTTAGTGGTCAATTGGTAGGGCCCCTTATTATTACATCAGTCCGAGTATATGCCTTATCCACGATTATACACACACCAAAAAATGTTTTGCATCACCCAGGTACCCAGAACTCCTGTGGACAGACATTGACTGTGGATATTGTATCACAGACACAGTCCAAACCCGCCCAAAGATGCATCATCAGCTCCTTTTAGACGGAGTAGGTCCGACAGCCCATCAGTTCCAGGCGTTTCACCAGGAAGGAGGAACAAGGCTTGTGTTGTCTGTAGTTTAATCGTGCCTAGACGGTCAATACCGCGCTTCGATCGCGTCCGCCTTGTTACTTTGTGCAAAGAAGGGCTCTCAACGAGGGAAGTGCCCAGGTGTATCGGAGTGAATCAAAGCGATGTTGTTGGGACATGGATAAGATACAGAGAGACAGGAACTGTCAATGACGTGCCTCCTCAGTCCGTCCAAGGGCTACTACTGCAGTGGATAACTACGGATTATGGCTCTGAGGAACTCTGACAGCAACGCCACCACGTTAAATAACGCTTTTCGTGCAGCCACAGGACGTCGTGTCACGACTCAAACTGTGCGCAATAGGCTACATGTTGCGCAGCTTCACTCCCGACGTCCATGGCGAACTTCGTCTCTGCAACTACGACACCATGCAGTGTGGTACAGATGGATCCAACAACATGCCGAATAGACGGCTTAGGTCTGGCATCATGTTCTCTTCGCCGATGAGTGTTCCATATGCCTTCAACCAGACAATCGTCGGAGATGTGTTTGGAGACAACCCAGTCAGGCTGGACTCCTTAGACACGCTGTCCAGCGAGTGCTGCAAGGTCGAGGTTCCCTGCTGTTTTGGGGTGGCATTTTGTGGGGCCGACGTACGCCAATGGTGGTCATGGAAGGTGCCGTAACGGCTGTATGATACGTGAATGCCATCCTCCGACCGATAGTGCAACCATATCGGCAGCATAATTGCGAGGCATTCGTCTTCATGGACGACAATCCGCGACCTCATCGTGCACATCTTGTGAATGACTTCCTTCTAGATAACGACGTCGCTCGACTTGAGTGGCCTGCATGTTCTCGAGACATGAACCCTATGGCTCATGCCTGGGATAGGTTGAAGCCGGCCGGAGTGGCCGTGCGGTTCTAGGCGCTACAGTCTGGAGCCGAGCGACCGCTACGGTCGCAGGTTCGAATCCTGCCTCGGGCATGGATGTGTGTGATGTCCTCAGGTTAGTTAGGTTTCATTAGTTCTAAGTTCTAGGTGACTGATGACCTCAGCAGTTGAGTCGCATAGTGCTCAGAGCCATTTTGATACATTGAAAAGGGCTGTTTATGGACGATGTGACTAACCAACCACTCTGAGGGATCTACGCCGGATAGCCGTTGCGGAGTGGGATTATCTGGACCAAGAGTGCCTCGATGAACTTGTGGTTAGCATGCCACCATGAGTACAGACATGCATCAATGCAAGGGCACGTGCTACTGGGTGTTAGAGGTACTGGTGTGTACAGGAATCTGGACCACCACCTCTGAAGGTCTCGCTGTTTGGTGGTACAACATGCAAAGTGTGATTTTCATGAGGAGTAAAAAGGGCGGAAATGATGATTATGTTCTGCTCTGTTCCAATTTAATGTACAGGTTCCGGGACTCTCGGAACTGAGGTGATGCAAAACTTTTTTTGATGTGTGTCTAAGCACTTGCCTTGAACTACTTCTCTGCGGTTTTAGCCAATGCTTCACAGGACGTACAATATGGGGCACAGTTTTGAATGCATGGCGTCTTGCGGACTGGTGAAGATACAGATATGACGCTGAACTGGATCAATAGATATGGTGGCACTATGGGTAAGAGCATCAACGTGGGCAAATCGGCCGCCCTGAATATTGGTATTGGACTACTTGCTATCTGCTTTGCACCCTTCTATATATGGGGCACTACCAAGTGTCTGGAGACGGTGTTCACGAATGATGTACGACGCACAGCGGCGATCAACTTCAAGAGGTTCTTCCTAGCAGTCTGGAATAGTGTGAGAGCCAATGACTTGGGCGCCCTGTACGTGGTTCATCGGGTCACCAACATAAATGTCTGCTTGTCGTCGCACATAGAGTCTTCCGATACCGAAAATGAACGCTTGATGCATGCTGGGCTGCATTTGGATACTTCGTCAGCGGTGGATTACTCTCTACGATCCAAATCAAAGCCCTGACCTCATTGGTAGACGAGGCCTCGAGAGGTAATACACGTGAGTAGGCACTGCCGACTCTGTCGTGACTCTTGATAGACGAACTGGTACCAGCTGCCATTAACTGGCTACCATTTCATCATATCAGAGATATTTTCGTCTTGAAATACCCTATGTTATTACACATCTACCGGAGAACAGACCACCGACAGATCGCGACGTCTACCGAACACCGTCAATAGGCCGCAGCGAACCCTGTGGAAACACAGCACCTCACAAGCCGGTAATATGGCGGACGGTTCACCGTAACACTCATGACACAGAAATAGAGACAGCGTGGTACCTGGTAGTTAAGGTTAAGTGAGTCACCGGATCTCGACTTCAGCCCGTCAGTATGCTAAACTCTCCATTACGCTAGGTGTGTCAGGTTAGAGATGACGATTCCCACCGTCTTATGTGCGGCCCCTCTGCGAAAGTGTGGCATCTCATGACGAAGATTATTGCTTTCTTCTCTGCGTAGTACATAAGCCATGGACTTGGACAAAACGTACTACGCATGCAGTCAAGAAGAACACGGTGACATGGCTAAGAAAAGAAGATTAAATTAGAGATTAGTTTTCATTCCATAGATCCAAAAAATGAGATGATTCTCGTTGGTGTGGAACATGCGCGATGCATTTTCAGCTTCGTAACCGCCCGAAGACTGTGCTGGACTTCCAGAACCATTTGCATGAACGTCATTGGGTTATCCCCCGCCACACCTACGTCATGAAGACCACCTGCAGTAGCTGATTAACTCGAACAGCGCACCTTCACGACTCCCAGGGGCAGTTGCATCGAGTTTACTACAGTGGTGCCAGCTGTAATTTGTGTCAGTCTTATACGGAGTGGGTGTCTTGTGTGACAAGCAACCGTCTCTATCATACTTCCGAGCACAGCTGCACTTACAAGTTCCTGTATTTAAACTGATTTAGCCCGGTGCTGAAGATAAATTCACTGCTTGTCTTTACACATCAGCGTTTCTCTAGTTCTCTAGCATTAATGTAAATAGTTCTGAGCACTATGGGACTTAACATCTATAGTCATCAGTCCCCTAGAACTTAGAACTACTTAAACCTAACTAACCTAAGGACATCACACAACACCCAATCACGAGGCAGAGAAAATCCCTGACCCCGCTGGGAATCGAATCCGGGAACGCGGGCGTTGGAAGCGAGAATGCTACCGCACGACCTGCGTTAAAGTAGTGCAGGTGTATTACCGAAGAGGTATTTTTAAATTTCCAGAAATGCCACACCATGGTGGATGTCGATATAAGCCAGACAACTAGTACTATGAAACTTCCTGGCAGATTAAAACTGTGTGCGCGACCGAGACTCGAACTCGGGACCTTTGGTTTTCGCGGTCAAGTGCTCTACCATCTAAGCTACCGAAGTACGACTCACGCCCGGTACTCACAGCTTTACTTCTGCTAGTATCTCGTCTTCTACCTTCCAAACTTTACAGAAGCTCTCCTACGAACCTTGCAGAACTAGCACTCCTGAAAGAAAGGATACTGCGGAGACATGGCTTAGCCAAAGCCTGGGGGAGGTTTCCAGAATGAGATTTTCACTCTGTAGCGGAGTGTGCGCTGATATGAAACTTCCTGGCAGATTAAAACTGTGTGCCCGACCAAAACTCGAACTCGGGACCTTCGCTTTTCGCGGGCAAGTGCTCTGCCATCTGAGCTACCGAAGCACGACTCACGGCTCGTACTCACAGCTTTACTTCTGCCAGTATCTCGTCTCCTACCTTCCAAACTTTACAGAAGCTCTCCTGGGAACCTTGCAGAACTATCACTCCTGAAAGAATGGATACTGCGGATACATGGCTTAGCCACAGCTTGGGGGAGGTTTCTAGAATGAGATTTTCACTCTGCAGCGGAGTGTGCGCTGATATGAAACTTCCTGGCAGGGTAGAGAAGGTAGGAGACGAGATACTGGCAGAAGTAAAGCTGTGAGTAGCGGGCGTGAGTCGTGCTTCGGTAGCTCAGATGGTAGAGCACTTGCCCGCGAAAGGCAAAGGTTCCGAGTTCGAGTCTCGGTCGGGCACACAGTTTTAATCTGCCAGGAAGTTTCATATCAGCGCACACTCAGCTGCAGAGTGAAAATCTCATTCTGGAAACCTCCCCCAGGCTGCGGCTAAGCCATGTCTTCGCAGTATCCTTTCTTTCAGGAGTGCTAGTTCTGCAAGGTTCGCAGGAGAGCTTCTGTAAAGTTTGGAAGGTAGGAGACGAGATACTGCTGGAAGTAAAGCTGTGAGGGCTGCGCGTGAGTCGTGCTTCCGTAGCTCAGACGGTAGAGCACTTGGCCGCGAATGGCAAAGGTCCCGAGTTCGAGTCTCGGTCGGGCACACAGTTTTAATCTGCCAGGAAGTTTCATATCAGCGCACACTCAGCTGCAGAGTGAAAATCTCATTCTGAAAATACCCTCTGTTCCAATTGCTTACGTCACCTTGACCAAAGACCATTACTAAATCGTACAAAGGATGATGATTCATTACAAAACAATGAATACAAATGAAAAATATGAGCAGATTTCAAAATAATTCCTATGGTACTGGGAATGCAGCAAGGCTACACCATGTATGCCTGTTTTCTTTGCGAGTGGGATAGTCGAGACCGAAATTCTCACTACGTAAAAAAGAAATGGCATAGGAGCCGACGGAATGTGGGCGAAAAGAATTTACAACGTGAAAGTCTGGTAGCTCCTGAACATATACTACTTCCACCGCTTCACATCAAACTTGGCCAAAAGAAACAGTTCGTAAAGTCCATGGATCCAACAGGCAGTGGGTTTGCATATCTAGCTACCAGGTGCCCTTGTCTTTTAGCTGCATAAATAAAGGAAGGGGTACTTGTGGGTCGACAAATCAAGGAGCAGGAGAAAGATGCAAATTTTGAAGCACGTTTAATTGACAAAGAAAAGACAGTATGGGAGTGTTTCAAGATGGTTTCAGAAGACTTCCTCGGAAGAAGAAGACCTACTAACTATAAAGCAAAGGTGAATGACACGATCAAAGCATATCAATATCTGGAGTGCAATATCTCTTTGAACGCACATATGATGGACTCTCATCTGGACTACTTCACAGAGAGTTGTAGTGACGTATCAGATGGACATGGCAAAAGATTCCATAAAGATATTTCTACAATAGAAAGGTATTATGAAGGGAAATGGGTACCTTCTATGTTAGAGAGTATTACTGGAATATCATTTGAGAGAAGAAAGATTCACAATACAAGAGAAAAAAGTGATGTGCATTACAATACTGTGGTTCATTTTCTGCCAATTTTCGTAATTTATCATGTCAAATAAATGCTACAAAGCGTATACACAAAGATTACTGTGTTACGTGTTAGATCTCATCCTACATTAATTTGATGAACTTATAACATCCTAAAAACGTGGATCTGTTACCGAATTTCACCTCATGTTTGCTGCACTATATCAGAAACAGAAAAGATAGATGAAATTGCGATTATTCGTAAACTGTCCCTGACAGAAAAAACTAAAAACAGTTTTGAGTTAAACACTCGAAGTACAACTAGGATCACAATGTATTTTTTCAGAAATAGAAAAATATGTAGAGCAGTGTAATCGAACCTTTTGGTACTACTACTGTGATTGCTCCCCATGCTCCCCATCCACACGTTTTGCCTTCCCTTTTTGTATCATTAGAACAGCCCAGGGTAAAATTCTTCATTTAGTTTCTTAAATATCAACTAAATCAAGCATACATCGAATTACACATTCCATAAGAATATAATTTCTGATACAGTAAATTATGGCTAACGCAGTCAAATACCTTCGTCAAGTCATAGAAGATCCCAGCTGGCGATGTGTTATTACTTAAAGAGTCTATCGTGCCCTCATAAATGTGTAAATATCTGACGTACAACAATGGTCGTTTTGAAATCCAATTTGTGATTGACTAAGTATTCCGTTACTGCACAGGTGCATCACAACCATGGAGAACATTACTTACTCAATCACTTCAGAAAATGATATAAGGATAGAAACAGGCTAGTATAAACTGCTCCAGAAACGAACAGTCCATTCTGTTCTGGGACTGTTTACAACTTAGTGTTGTATACGAAATCGCGTGCAACGTGGCATTTTTATTTCATGTGTTATACTGTTAGAAATGTACGTTAAATGAGACGGTAAAAAGAAAAATGTAAATATAGGAACACACACACACACAAACAGAGAGAGAGAGAGCCAGACACGCCGACAGGTAAACATAGAGAAAAAGAGTGGAGGGTGTGACCACAGCGATGAAATACTTATCAAACCCTTATTTTAGTTTTAACACTTTCTTGATTTCATCCTGTCTCTTTTCCTTTCCTAATGTTGTATTCAATTTAGACTAGATAGTTCACTATTATTTAGCAGCTTACCTGACTCATGCATGTTTCCATACGTTACTTTAAGGTTTTTTCCTTTTTATCTGTAAAATTCTTTCACTCTACAGCTCGAAAGATTTTCAACAAAGAACATTTCCTCACATAATTATTAAAATAATAATTTTTTCCTATACAGAAATGTGTATAACCACTCTGGAAATGCCGAAACGTCTACATTATGAGCTGTAAAATTTTAATTGGGAGACTGCTTTCTGTTTCTTTGCTGATGCAACCAACGTAATCGAATATATTTCCGGCACCATTCAAATGTTTTCCTATTGTCTGTAGACTTGTTTCCACCCGGTTTCGTGGCAGAGAGAAAAGCAATCAATTGCATGAGTTCTGTAGTAAAAATGAAGAGGCGCTCTCAGCATGAAGGAGATATTGTACCAAAGTTAAACATTTCATTTATGCGGGAAAGTGATGTTTCAAGAGCGGGGTGGCGTGAACATAATTCCGCGGCACTTTTTCCAAAGTTCAAAGTTGACAGAAGTTACGATAGTCTGAAGTGGGTGCCATAGAACGACCACGTATCTTCTGCAAGCGTATTAGAAATATCAGAGGGATCATTACGGAGCTCTGTATAAGTAGCTTAAACCTGTTAAGAGTTAAACTTCATACTTAGTGGTATTCTAGAGTTTTACAGTTACACGTTAAGATAAATTATGAAGGCAGACAGACAAAACAGAGCACAGGCAACCAAGTCCGGATATTTCACGAGCTATTCGTGTATCTCAGCTATATATGTTGGTCTTCAGTCCAGAGACTGGTTTGATGCAGCTCTCCATGCAACTCTATCCTGTGCAAGGTTCTTCATCTCCCAGTACCTACTGCATCGAGCTGTATATATACCACGATATTTTTGTTCACTGCGCTGGCTGTCTTTTGACATTGCCACTATGCAAAGGGTCATTAACGTGAAAAATTTAGGATACTACTCTCATTTTGCCAAATTTAACAGTTTTCTTCCTCTATTAACTTCAGTTTTCTGTTGATGTGCGACATCTTGGGATGCGCATGCAGGTAAAAATTTGGAAATTTGTGGTAAGGACTAGAGGACCAAACTGCCTAGGTTATCGGTCCCTAGGCTTACGCACTACTACTTAATCTAACTTAAAAGAACTTTTCCTAAGGGCAACACACACACCTATGCCCGAAGGAGGACTCGAACCTCCAATGAGGAGAGCCGCATGAACCGTGACAAGACGCCTCAGACGGCACGGCTACCCCTCGCGGCCGCATCTAGGTGTTTTGAAATTTGTCTTTCACTCTTGATGAAACAGATATGTTTCTTCTGATGAAGCAGTCACTAATCCGCAACTGAATCATCACTCGGAAATTAATTTTTTATCAGAATGTTTCACTTGTGTGAATAAAAACGTGCTCGAACACCAGCCTGTGCACTAACATTCGGGATAAAAATTTCAGACGCAGTGATTTTATTGAATGATGACTTACGACGCTGCTAAAGGTTATACATTTGATGGTTATTTTCAGTTTGTGGTTCACTTTAATGAACTTTCTGGGTTACATTTTTGCTGAAAATACCCCGTCATGGAACAAACTATGAAACACATAATTTAATGGTGGACACACATATATCCTAGAAACCAAATGGATGCCACATTGAACAGATATAAGCGACACAGTGTAATGAAAGTTGTCAAAAACCAGGGCCCCTACAAGGATAATTATAAAGGTACCACATTTAGTGGTGCGTATTATGTTTAAAAATTCTTGGACTGTCACATTTACCACTTATGATGAAAGTCTCTTTAAAAGTGAGTTTCCTGACTGTTACACACCATCTTTTTCTGCCGCTTAATGGTTAGCCAGGTTTAAGTCGTTTAGCTGTCGATTACTCTGTAAGATAATGCTGCAGTTAATTCTGAATTACTAGTTTACCAAAATGACTGACTAACAGGCTACACCAGTCTACTGAATCCTTTAGGATCTCGGTGTCCTGTGTTAAAAAGTTAATTAGAGCACAGATCTGTTTAAATGTAATACCATATATCGTTATGGAATGACAACCAATATGTCACATTTCTTACACCGAGCTCCATTTCCTAACAAGGTTGTAAGTTTCGTTCTCTCGACGAAGCTGTGTAGACAAGAGTGTAAGTCATTTCTCGTTCTGCTATTATATTTACGAATGTTACAGTTATTTCCGAGCAGTGATTGATGGATAGCAACAACTTGCATAAGGGAATAACTGTACTGTTAGGCTGAAACCTTCTAGCAGATTAAAACTGTGTGCTGGACTGAGACTCGAACTCGGGATCTTCGTCTTTCGTGGGCAAGTGCTCTACCATCTGGCTATCCAAGCACGGCTCAGAACCCGTCCTCACAACTTTAAATCCACCAGCACCTCGTCTCCTACCTTCCAAACTTCACAGAAGCTCTTCTGTGAAACTTCTGTGAAGTTTGGAAGGTAGGAGGCGAGGTACTGGCGGATGAGTCGTGCTTGGGTATCTCAGATGATAGAGCACTTGCCGGCAAAGGTCACGAGTTCGAGGCACAGATAATGTCTAGTTAGACTACCATTCGCCTCCAAGTACGGTTTAAGATTTCCACGGTCAAGTGTTCAAAGGAAATGTGAATGTACGCCTTCAAGATCTTTAGGTATCTAAACTTGGTTCAGTACATCAGATCCTTTACAAAAGCCCCACAGAAAGAAGCCTAGTGTTGCGAGTTCAAGGGACCGTGGCGGCCACAAACCGAGCCTCCTTCTGCGGCATTACCATTTTATCTCGTTTTGTAGTTCCACAAGGCGTCAAAACTGCGTCACCTGGAAGGTAAAGACGAGTTTATCAGTTACCTTATCCACTTACCTTATCACATGTTGAAATCAATTTCTTTTGTAATCAAAACGACCAGTCAATCTCACCCGTGGGGTCATTCTGCTCCATGACAATGCAAACCCTCATACGGCCAGCACAGTAGCGGCCCTCCTGCAGAAATTCAGACGGGATGTTCTCGGCCACCCTCCATACAGTCCAGACCTTTCTCCCTGTCATGACGCCACTGTTGGTCCGCATAAAGAGGCTAAGAGGGGCAAACGATTCACCTCTGACGACGGCGTCCAGGTGTACGTGCGGAACTTCTCGGCTCGTGTTCATGCCATTTATTGTTTCATTTTCCCTTATGGTACTGCCGCCTCCTTTTCTTATTCCATTAACTGGCGTCTCTTACCTCATACCTTACTCGCCCGTGAGTGGCAGCAGCAGCGCGTATCGATAAGTGTACTGTCATACCGTCTCTGGAGCGACCGATAGTATTTCCGGATCGTCGTGTGTCTGTAAACGGGGAGCTCAGTGGGACCAGGAGGGCCGTCGGGACGCAGCAACAGTGCAGTCGGGGACGGAGCCCCAGTGAGGTCCGCACGGCCAGTACCAGCGAGGACGACCGTTGATTGGCCGTTCGGTCGGTCGTCTCAACCAAGACGTGTATTTAGGCCGGTTCCTTCCTGTGCAGAGATGTTGGTTGTGTTCCCTCTGCATGATTGGTTCCGAGCCAGTGTCTCCGGGACGTCGACCGTCTGAAGGAAGTCAGTTCAGTTGGGAATTCAGTTGGAGACGGATCAGTAGTGCAGTAGGGGCAGAGCAGCGGTCGGCGACGAAGGAGCATCTGTGGCGGAGCACCAGTGAGGTGCGGACAGCCAGTACTTGGCGACCGCTGGCGACACACACGCACTGTCCGAATGAAGGAGACTGGAGAAGGAACGACCGTTGGTTGGTCGTTGGTCGGTCGTCCCATCAGCCGACGTCTGTTTGGTCCTTTGACCGTTTCCGGGTGGTGGCAGTCGGTCGGTTGGCGCAGGTCGCCGTCGCGGGGATTCGGCCCGGAGCCGTTGGCGGCGAACACGCGCTTTTGGAGTTGTGAGGCGCTTCTTGCGTGGGGTTACAAAGCTCGTCGCCCACCGATCTTGGACCTTAAATTTCAGTGCTCATTTAACCCACTATCAAGCCTCAACTGCTATCACTTCTCTTCATTTGATCCTGGTTGTTGCTTTCTGCGAGATTCCCGTGAGCAACAATGTGTGCATTGAAGTCGGCTAGAATTGCAGCCGCTTGCTTGGATGCGATTCAACTTAATTCACTCCTCCATTAATGAAGTGCACCAGAGGTATCTTCTGCCTTGTGGCCATTAACGTTCCAGTTACCTGCCCTGGGCGTAGTTTTCTGGCAGTGTATTTTCCTCGTCGTGTTGCTGCTGTCCAGCTTGGCTTGTACTTCGACAGCTGAGGTGTGCTGGTAGTTTTGGGCGTTTATTCTGACTTGGCTGTATTGGGCACCAGTATCCAAAACGGCCGGCCGCGGTGGTCTAGCGGTTCTGGCGCTGCAGTCCGGAACCGCGGGACTGCTACGGTCGCAGGTTCGAATCCTGCCTCGGGCATGGGTGTGTGTGATGTCCTTAGGTTAGTTAGGTTTAAGTAGTTCTAAGTTCAAGGGGACTTATGACCTGAGATGTTGAGTCCCATAGTGCTCAGAGCCATTTGAACCATTTTATCCAAAACGTTGTGCTATTAACGTCTTGCTGTCGTTTTGCTTGTCGGGTTGGGAAAAACTGATTTTGCTGGTTGATTTGTCGGCTGGCCTTCCGTTGTGTTGCCTTCCGATTAAGAGGTTGAAGGTCTGGCCGCCTGTCGCACCTAAACGTGCGTTAGTGTAACTTCCCAAGTCGACCCTTGGAACCTTCTGAGCACCACTCCTTGCGGTTTACATAGTGTATGAAAGGATGGGGCCGCTCCACGCCCACAACAACGTGGTGACCAAACCAAAAGTTCTACTGTCACTTCCATATAACATGAATCAGGAGTCACAGGATGCGGGCTGTGATGTTATCCACGCGTCTGGGTAAGATTACTCATTTACATGGTCCTTCAGGAGATAGGAAGTGGACGAAAGCAATCGAAGGATAGCGGTTGTAAGGGCAGAGGAAAATATGTGCCAAGGCAAGCGCCAAGGGAAAAGCCTCTGCGACAATAGGACGGGTAGTAAGGGCAGTAGAGGCTTGATAGGCGCGACAGTGCATGCAACGTGAGGTAAAGCTAGTGTGATGTATCGTGCATCGTTACCTATGTCGCTGTGTGTTCGTTACAGCTGGGTCAGTCCGGATGCTGCAGCTGGGCTCGTGTGGATTCTCCTGGGCCTGCTGCAATGGCTTCGTCCCTGTAACAAGGGAATTCAGTGCGCAACGCATGTGCCCTCTACTGCACGATGTCATCAGTGAATTGGCACAGCTTGATCAGGCTGGTGCTGAACGGCGGCAGCCCGAGGCCGTTTGGCGTCCTCCTCTATGCGGGGCGCAGCTCGGCCGCATCTGAGTCTCGAGCAGCTCCGCTTGTTCGGTGAGCTGCGCCGCTTCAGCGTCGGAGAAATGCAGGCCGTTCGCTGCCTCTTTGGCTTCTCGGTCCCTTGCGGGGGCCGCTCCCGCGGCGGTCGGCATCGCTGCCGATACCGCTGGGGAGGCGGTTGTCTTCTTTGCGCCTTTGACCTGCGGTGCTGCTGGGGCGGCCGCTGGGGCAGGCATGCGAACGTCCTTCTGCGAGGTCGCAGGAGTGTTCGCAGGGTTCGAAGACTGCCTTGGGCGAAGACTACCTCAAGGCTTCTTCCTTCTCTACAGCCACGGCGGCTGCGAAGGCAGCCCTCTCGGCCACCATGAAGGTTTTGAGGGCTGCTGTGGCCTCCTTCGCGGCGGTGCTGAGTTCGAGGCCACAGTTCTTGGGGGCGAGAGCTGCATCCCGACTGTGCGCCTTGAGGGCGGTCGTCCCCGCTCCTGGCAGGTGGAGCTGCTTCTGCGGTGTCCCTCAACTGGGCCGGGCTGGTCTGCGCCCTACGTCGTTGCCGACCTCGTCTTCTCTTCTTCCGCTGCGTCGGTGCGGCCACGGCCGCCTTCGACACGGCTGCGGCTTGCCGGGCAGCCGCTCCAGCTGCGACGTGCGGGCCGCCAAAATGGACGCAAGTCGGCAGAACGTTACTGCCGCGGTCGCAGGCGCAGCTGTCGTGCTCGCCGGAGCACTTGATGCACCGCGCCGCGTTGCGGCAATACTTCGCGACATGGCCCTCGCACTGGCACCTGAAGCACTGGGGCTGGGGGTCCGTGGCGGTCGGGGAAGCTTCTGTCGTAACCGCGAAGCCCAGCAACTTCCGCAAGCCGAAGATGTCGCTCTCGCCGTAGGCCGTTTGCACAGTCACGGCATACAGCGGTGCCCTCTTCTTGTTGGTCCGGTTATGTAACCTTGCGGTTCCATTACCAAACCCGGTAAGCAGCATCCCTTCCCGGACCGCTGCCTCAGCACCAAGGTAACCCCCTTAGGAGTGCCTTGGTCGTCTTCTTCCTTCCAGCGGAAAGTGCCTTCTCACACGCTAGCGGAGCGTCGACAATGTGGTCGGCCACTGCGACCTTGATCGCCCTGTGGTCAGCCACGTTTGCAGATCGAACGTAGATCAGCGAGTCTGTGTCGACAGACTCGTAGACCGCCTCGTTCTTGGCGCCATTCGTCATGGTGTCGAACAGGGCTGTCCACCCGCCTTTGCACTTGACGTACAAAGGGGGGACAGGCCGCGACTCGTCTTCTCGGTAGTTCCTTGCACGGTCGGCAGACTCAGTGAGTTGCACAACCGAAGGACCCTTCGTAGCGGCAGGTTTCCTCTGCGCGTACCTCTTTCCCAAGCTGTGGGGCGCAGAACACGACAATCTGCAGGTGTTGTGAGAACAACACACGACAATTTGCTTCCCGCGGCGCCCACACCACAAAAACGTTTTCACAAACTCGCAACGGCCGAGTAAGTGTAGCGCGCAGCAGCAGCGAAGTGCTCACCTCGCTAGCTCAGGCCACTCTGACCGCTTTCATAGTGATTTCCTTTTAGTCTTAAGTACTGTGTGTGGCCTTCAGCCAAGTTTTAGCATATTAAAATTGTAAGCCGTGAAATCGTGTTCTCCATGGTGTGTGACCTTTAGCCGAGTTTTAAGCTCTCTTAAATTGAAAATTCAAAATCTTGCTCTTGCCCTTAGGTCATAAGATTGTTATTCTTTAGTACGAGGCCTTCAGCCGAGTTTAATCTCTTAAATTAAAAATTCGTCTTGCCCTTAAGTCATAAGATTGTTATTCTTTAGTACGTGACCTTCAACCGAGTTTTTAACCTCTCTTAAATTAAAAATTTAAAATCTTGGTTTTGTCTTCAGTCATTACATTGTTATTCCTTAGTATGAGGCCTTCAGCCCAGTTTGCATGAAATGTTTAAGCTAAGGCCCTCAGCCTGTTAAATTTAACGCCCCTCTTCCTAGGCTTTAAGCCATTAAATTGTTTGGTAGGTATTCGGCATTCTGCTGGGTTTCAGATTATTTAGAATTAACATTGAAAATATTTGTTTTGGCCTTAAGCCGCAACACTGCTCTTGCTTAATGTATGGCCTTCAGCATATTTTTATTAAGTAAAAAAATTTTTTTGAAAGAAACTTCCAGAAGAACTGTATCTCAATTCCTTGCTTAGATCTTGGGCTGTGGATTTTCGTATGTAGCTTTCAGACGATGTAAATCAAATCAAAGGAGCTCTTTCGTTAAAAACCTTGAGAGTTTTTAATTCTTGATTATGTTATTGTGTGTTTTAACTAATAAAATTTATATGTTGACTGTAACTGACAGCAACTTATTTTGGCCCCTTTCCACAAATGTAACCTCACCCTCTCTGTCCTGCTGGTCCAGGGGTTTCAGGCAGCCCCGGGAATTTTATGAGACAGCCATTCACCACCTTGTGTCGGAGTGGAACAAGTGTATCAATAGCCAGGGTCAATACTTCTAACATACAGGTACTGGTTTCTGTAATGATGCCTCCGACTCTTTTCTTTTTAAACTGAAAGAGATACCCAATTGGACGATCAGGAATGACACTTTTATTCGAAGCCACTAATTACACTGATTTCCCCGCGATTCATGATCGTCCCCAGGACTGTACCGCACATACCCTTGTATGGTCAGAGGTGGGAACAGGTGCTCTACATATACAGGGTGGTCCATTGATCGTGACCGGGCCAAATATCTCACGAAATAAGCGTCAAACGAAAAAACTACAAAGAACGAAAATTGTCTAGCTTGAAGGGGGAAACCAGATGGCGCTATGGTTGACCTGCTAGATGGCGCTGCCATAGGTCAAACGGATATCAACAGCGTTTTTTTAAATAGGAACCCCCATTTTTTATTATATATTCCTGTAGTTCGTAAAGAAATATGAATGTTTTAGTTGGACCACTTTTTTCGCTTTGTGATAGATGGCGCTGTAATAATCACAAACATATGGCTCACAATTTTAGACAAATAGTTGGCAACAGGTAGGTTTTTAAATTAAAATACAGAACGTAGGTACGTTTGAACATTTTATTTCGGTTGTTCCAATGTGATACATGTACCTTTGTGAACTTATCATTTCTGAGAACGCACGCTGTTACAGCGTGATTACCTGTAAATACCACATTAATGCAATAAATGCTCAAAATGATGTCCGTCAACCTCAGTGCATTTGGCAATACGTGTAACGACATTCCTCTCAACAGCGAGTAGTTCGCCTTCCGTAATGTTCGCACATGCATTGATAATGCGCTGACGCATGTTGTCAGGCGTGGTGGATGGATCACGATAGCAAACATCCTTCAACTTTCCCCATAGAAATAAATCCAGGGACGTCAGATCCGGTGATCGTGCGGGCCATGGTATGGTGCTTCGACGACCAATCCGCATGTCATGAAATATACTATTCAATACCGCTTCAACTGCATGCGAGCTATGTGACGGACATCTATCATGTTGGAAGTACATCGCCACTCTGCCATGTAGTGAAACATCTTGTAGTAACATCGGTAGAGCATTGGGTAGGAAATCAGCATACATTGCACCATTTAGATTGTCATCGACAAAATGGGGGCCAATTATCCTTCCTCCCATAATGCCGCACCATACATTAACCCGCCAAGGTCGCTGATGTTCCACTTGTCGCAGATTTTCCGTTGCCCAATAGTGCATATTATGCCGGTTTACGTTACCGCTGTTGGTGAATGACTCTTCGTCGCTAAATAGAATGCGTGCAAAAATTCTGTCATCGCATACACTTGAGCATTAGTCAAGAGCGCGTCGCGCTAGTGTCCTATCTGTGATATGATGAGCCACACTTTAATAATTTGCCACTACAATACGAAGTCACTACCATCATTATGTGCTTGTCCTCTTTCATATAGCTTCCAACGTTATGCTTAAATATTTAAGCGACGTGACTATGTGAAGCAGCACGATACTAATGCTGTATTCGAACATTACGAGATTATTTTTCTTACCCATGTGCATATTTCTACATTTACAGTTAGTTGCCATTCATCACACTAACCAGAAATCTTGTCTAAGTCACGTTGTATCCTCCTACCGTCACTTAACGATGACTGTCTCCCGTACACCTCAGCATAATCTGCAAATAACCTAGACTGTTGCTAACCATGTCCGTCAGATGATTTACGTACAACTATATAGTGATTAAGAACGGTCTTATCATACTTCTCTACGGCATTCCTCACAATGCCTTTAACTCTCTCGAACACTCGACGTCGATGACGACATACTGGGTTCTATTAGTACTTAAGAAGTCTTCTACATACCGTCGTATCTGAGAACCCATCCGGTATGCTCGTACCTTGGTTAACACTCTCCAGCGAGCACGGTGCCAAATGTTCTCCGGAGATATGGGAATATGGATTCTGCTTTTTGCCCTTCACCTATGATTCGCAGGATATCATGTGAGAAAAGAACAAGCTATTTCTCGTAGGAGTTACTTTCAAAATCCGTGCAAATCTGTGGACAGGATCTTTACCGGGTCAAGGAAATCTTTATATAAAAAGTTTATATAAAAACTCGAAATATGTTACAGAATGTGCTGTTATCCAGTCGTTTCGGTGTTCGTGCTGAGCGAGAGATTCAACATGAATACAAAATAACCAAGAAACTAATGCTTTATAATACTCTCTGTAAAACCAAATTGGGATTCTATTCAAATTTGGCGACATATTTGTTTTCAACTCTTTAGTTGTTTTTCGACGCTAGGGTTGCCTATTATTATGTCCTCAGTAGGAGAGATTGAGTGACAGTTAAGCGTCGATATGTTTGCGAGAGCCGTCTGCGTGAATAATTTCTTAAATGCGAAATTTAAAACATCGTGTTCCTTTTTTCTGTCTTCTATTGCCACACCAGACTTGTCAACGAGTGACTAGCTGGAAGCCTTCGACCCGATTAGCGATATTACGTAGGACCCAGGAACATTATAGGACACGTTCGTTATGTTGGTTCGGGTATTATGGCGATGGGGGGCATAACGTAGCATGGGCGTTGTTCCAATTATTGGCACATTCGAGTTGTGATGAGGATCTTTGGCTCGCTCCGGTGATACCACCCGCAGGCCATTACGGTAGTGATATCTGGATGTAGAGGGAGAAGGTGGTATGTTGTTGGAGCAAGCACTTGTAATGTGGGCCTGGGTTAACCTAGGAGGCTACAGGAACTGTGATATCTCTGTGCTCAGCCTTGAATTAGGTTCGCAGTCACAATTGCCGACCAGTATTCCCTGACGTGAAATTAACTACCATACCCTAGTGGATTACTTCGGCATCTTGGAAGGCAGTTGTCTCCTTGAGGAGCCACGGCAGTAAAACGAACATTAAATTTATTTGTAAGTTTCCTCTAAACCGGTTGACTTAGGTAAATTTCATTGTAGTGCTATATTCCCCTGTTCGTTACTTCAGTAGTTGCATTTGAACTTATTTGGCGAGTTCCGTCTTTCGGTTATACAATTTTTGACACTAGTCACACAGTTGGCAGGTGGAGCAGCTCTTGTTACGATGGATCATTCGGCGAATGGACTGGACTGCCCGTTCATCCGGCCTACATGCCTTCGATAACGTGTGGGATACGTCGCGGAGACGCATTTCAGAACGTTCATATGTACCAGCAGTTATCAATCGCGCTGGTGCATAAATAAATTCCACAATAACACCTTATCAAGCATATGGCCACCGTGTAAAGACGTTGCAGACCTTTCATTGACGTCACTGGTGGCCACAAACCCTACTGAGAACAATTTTAAGCTTTTTGTAATCTCAGAAGGTCCGCAGCTCGTGGTGTCGCGGTAGCGTTCTCGCTTCGCGAGCACGGGGTCCCGGGTTCGATTCCCGCCTCGAGATGAGTGGCTGTTGTTGTGTCGTCCTCATCATCATCATTCATCCCCATTACGGTCGGAGGAAGGCAATGGCAAACCACCTCCACTAGGACGTTGCCTAGTAAGGCGGCGCGGGTCTCCCGCGTCGCTCCCCTACGCCCTGTAAAGAAGTATGGGACTCATCATCATCATCAATCTCAGAAGATCATCATGACTTGTGGTGGCTTTAGTGTACTATATTCTTTGACTAAAAGTGTCATTTCTATTCGTCCCATTGCGCATTTCTTTCAGTTACTTTCTATACTATAGCAGGTCTTTCTAAGTGCGGTCCAAGATTCATTCGGATGTGTTACTTGGCAGTGAAATATCATACGAAATTTAGTTTCATCCTTGAGTTTTGCACACCAGTGGACATCGTGTTATTACAAGTTTCCGTGTCAAAAGGAATGCCCTCCTCAGTGAAGACTTGCCACAAAATTCAACTTTATAAAATATCATCTCCAACATCTATATCCATAATGAAAAAATTTCTGATCTTAGATGTTTACGAAGTTCTACAGTAAGGGACTTCTGTTTAAGATTCTTATCACTAAAGAGAATTCAGATTATTCGGTTCAATTTGCTTATAACCGTACCTTAGAATTGTGATTTATCTAAGCGCAGTAAAAGTTCATAAGTCAGGAACTTGTTGCCCATATTAAAGAATATTTTGTTTACCACTACGATTGATTAAAATATTTACACCATCAGCACCTTATTTGGCCGTTAGACCCTTTTGGAATCCAAACTGACTAAGAATTTTATTTAATTTCACTGATTTCTTTAATATTAATATTTTCATATTCTATAGCTAATTTCCCAGTTTCTGTTCCTACTACTGACGATATAGATTTCATTTTACTATCGGAATTATTAAATCCAGACATTATATAAATGTTTTTTTGGAATATGGTTTAATGCATCTTCCCTGTTATTTTCATTGAATGTTATTTTCATTGAATACGATATTGCACAGAGGGCTTAATAGAGGAGTAGAAGAACTTAGACATTCCAGACACAGCAAATCTTAAATCATTTGATGTCACATCAGTGTACATTTGCTCTCTAACTAGACAGATTAATGATCATCATCATAAAAGGACTAAAACAACAAAGCAATAGTCAGTACTGCAGTGAACTCAAAATTATCCGCGAGATGGCCTGTAGCTATGTACCAAAATGTAGTGAACTCAAACAACTCATCTCTGGTACGAAATTAGATGAAGATTACTTATGAGATTGCCCTAATTTGAAGCCAATATCTACGTGACTTCAATCGTTAAGTGAAATCAAACAGTAAAAGGTTATGATAGTAAGATATTGATGTACGAATGGAACAGATTAGTTAGAGAATTAAACCATGAAGTGTTTGTTTTTATTACAGTAGCTTTTTTTTAAAAAAATGCAATTCTCAAGGCTGATTTGACTGAGAGTGGACACGAGTCAGTTATTAAGGAGAAAGAGGGGTGGGAATGTCCCACCGTCCTTCATAGCCATTTGTCGTGTGGTGACGCCGGCAGGCGCGGTTCTGGATGTCGCGTTGCTTCGGAACTGTGGACGAGAGTCGGTTGCCCTCAGCGGGTGTCTTGAGGCTTTACAGCGAGGTCACAGTAAGTTTCAAGGCCGAAGAAGGCTTATCGTTGTATCGGGAAATTGATTTTATGCAAGGAAATTGCTATTCTCATTCGACTGCTTCATCCCCAAGCACTGGACGATAAGGTTGGCTAGTTGCTTGATGTGCGAAAGCCGATCAAACAGCGAGGTCTTCGGTCCCATCGGAATAGGGAAGGATTGGGAAGAAAGTCGGCCGTGTCGTTTCAAATGAGCCTTCGCGGCATTTGCCTGAAGCGAGTCCGCAGCTCGTGGTCGTGCGGTAGCGTTCTCGCTTCCCACGCCCGGGTTCCCGGGTTCGATTCCCGGCGGGGTCAGGGATTTTCCCTACCTCGTGATGACTGGGTGTTGTGTGCTGTCCTTAGGTTAGTTAGGTTTAAGTAGTTCTAAGTTCTAGGGGACTGATGACCATAGATGTTAAGTCCCGTAGTGCTCAGAACCATTGAACCATTGAACCTGAAGCGATTTAGTGAAATCAAGGAAAACCTAAATCACGATGACTGGACGCGGGTTTCAACCGTCGCCCTTCAGAATGCGAGTCCAGTGTGCTAACCAAGGAACCACTTCTTTCAGTGGACCATAAAGACTCTTCCATTTTACACGGAACAGGAAAGAAATAAGTCACAAAGTGTCGACGAACATTAGAACGGGGGTAAGGTTCAGACTTAAAGACAGCAGACTGCGTAGCCGATGGATGGAGGAGGCTCCATGTCCCCTTGCTTTCTCGCTATCTAACTCTCTTCACTTCTCATCACTCTGCTTAACTCAAAGACTCCTCGAAAGTAGTTCTCTTCTCAGCGTTGTCACTGGCAGACTAAAGTTGGAATGCTAGCCAATGACTGATCGCCACCTTGTAACCACACCTCCCAGCTCGGGGTGGAGACTTTCTAGCTTGCTTGAGCTGGTGTTTGACTATGGAACTGGTGTCTTTCTCGCGTGTTCACTGTTGAGTCTGCTCCCAGCGTTGGTTGCAAGTTGTTCCGATGTTTATCTGCATTCCTTACTTGCTCTGGAGGCTGCCACACACCACTTCTTTGTAACTGCTGTCTTTGCGTGAGGTCCGAACAGTCTCATGTTTGTGCTTTATTTGAGAATCTGCTGGTGTTCGTGAGTTATACGCAACTTTCTAACCAACCAGCAAACTTTTTTTGTAAGTGAACTGTCTTTTTCCACGGTACCGTTGTTTCACAGGCCTTCCTATGCTAATTCTTGGAGCTTCGTATCTACGCTCAGTCCCAGTTCCGGGAGGGATCCATGAGTTATCGGCACGTCCCTCGCTTTTCCACGGAAACGAAAACTTTTGCTGTCAGCCAGGAGTTTCACGCGTCTCTATGTATGCTTTCTTGATAATTTTCTGTCTACGCTCTCTCTATTTTAACGCCTGCCGAGATCCACAGTTATCTTTACGTTTCTCGTTGTCCATTCTTAAACGAACTGAGGGTTGTTACAGGTCGCCCCGATACCTGCGACTCTGTTGCTTGCTAATGGAGGTCCTGCTTCCTCATCGTCCTGGGTTCGGAGTCCGTGAAAGTGCCCACTGGCGTAGGTGTCACAGCATATTCATCAACAACCTGCAAAACAAGGTGGTTAGTCAGATTACTAAATCCCAAATAATACGAAGACAAATATTGGTGTTATTATGTCGATTATATAATGTACCTAACTGATGAACCACACACAGACATGAAAACTACATAGTGAAATAAACAATTTATAGACTAAATTCCATACCACGTCATAAGTAAAAACAGATAAAAGAATTTGCAGCGCTCATCATACTGAGGACAAACAACAAAGATTATTTCACGTTCACGTGCGTCAAAACATACAAGCACAGTCGCCATTGTACACAACCAACGAAACCACTCAAAGACGCACAAAAAAGTAAGCTTCGTGTTATGCTCCGCACATTAAACAGAACACTCGTAAAGAAACAGAACATGTAGCAGACACTTACACAAACGGTAGTGTATAATAGTTATATTACCCATATCACAAAGAAATTCAACGACAGAATGCGCAGACAGACAGCCAATGAACATAGCACATGAACAACAGATACTGGAAAAACAGTAAAGAAGAATCCGAAGCACAGCCAGTGATAAAATTTGTGACATAACCGAAAAAGAATTCGCACACTGAAACAAAAAGGGAAATATTCACCTATAACAAAAAAGTAGTTCACAGGATACGTAGCAGTTTGCAGAAATGGACACTTCATATTGTACGCAGGAAGGACAAAACGACACAGAAGAAACTTAGAACACAAGGAACACCCACAGGTCAGTTCAATATGTCAGCTACCAACTTATTTTTCGTAAAGAACGACAGTTCGGTCGTACTGAAGACGACAGTGTTAAAATGCTTGTTGTGAGTAATTTTCCATCACAGTTACACACATTTTTAATAAATGATTACCGGTTTTGTAGTAGGTCACGCCAACCACTAACTAAATCACACTGATCAAGAACTCCTAGAACAGCATGCACACACACACACCACCCACCCACCCATCCACACACACACACACACACACACACACACACGCACGCACGCACGCACACACCCAGAAAGAGAGAGAGGGGGGGGGGGAGACAGATTGAGTGGGAGATGTTACAGAGAGAGAAATATCAATGTAAAAATGTTTAATTGGAAGGTCTATTCCTAGACTCTTGTTGTAGTGTAAGTGAAAAAACACCTTACTTTTTTCAAAGCTGTTTCACAGAGGAAGACTGCACTGTAGTTCCTTCTCTAGATTGTCGCACAGATGACAAAATGGTAGATATCGAAATAGACGACAGAGGGATAGAGAACCAATTAAAATCGCTCAAAAGAGGAAAGGCCGCTGGACCTGATGGGATACCAGTTCGATTTTACACAGAGTACGCGAAGGAACTTGCGCCCCTTCTTGCAGCGGTGTACCGTAGGTCTCTAGAAGAGCGTGGCGTTCCAAAGGAAGGCGTTCGACACAGTCCCCACAGTAGTTTAATGAACAAAGTAAGAGCATATGGACTATCAGACAAATTGTGTGATTGGATTGAGGAGTTCCTAGATAAGATAACGCAGCATGTCATTCTCAATGGAGAGAAGTCTTCAGAAGTAAGAGTGATTTCAGGTGTGCCGCAGGGGAGTGTCATAGGACCGTTGCTATTCACAATATACATAAATGACCTGATGGATGAGATCGGAAGTTCACTGAGGCTTTTTGCAGATGATGCTGTGGTGTATCGAGAGGTTGTAACAATCAGTCTCAGGACTGAAGACCACAACAACAACAACAACAACAAGGAGAATACGTCTTACACCCGTTCTGGTACTCCATAGCAAATGATATTTAGCTCGCACTGAAATTAACAGATGTTAGTGGCGAACCAGACCATATATATGTTTTAATGTAGTCAGTAACGAAACTAAAGTTCTTCAATAATTTTGACGTCATTTCATGCAAATAAGATATGTATTTATTACTCAATTTAAAGAGATCCGCTTCAGTTGTACTAACATTTGTTCAAACCACCACCGGTTTCGGGACTTTAAAATGCCAGATTCAGGGGTTTGAAACTGCAACGTAAATGGAGAGGAAGGAAGAGATTTAACGCAAAAAATTGG
Organism: Schistocerca piceifrons; assembly: GCF_021461385.2. Taxonomy (NCBI): domain Eukaryota; kingdom Metazoa; phylum Arthropoda; class Insecta; order Orthoptera; family Acrididae; genus Schistocerca; species Schistocerca piceifrons. The sequence continues at coordinate 565,724,573 of NC_060138.1, forward strand.
TAAAAACCAAACGAGCAGGCTGACGAAAAAAGGCCCTATACTTTTTATATCTGTAACACATAACGTGCGTTGGACATAGTCAGTGCAAGAGCTTCAATCATTACGTGTTGGCGGGAATACTAAAAAGGAAAAATGGAACGGCTAAATAATCAAACTGAACTAAAAATGTATCGTCTGGTATGGCGGAACGAAGTTAACGGGACCAGAGAAGAAACACTGTACTCACACTATCCGCCGCTGAGCAGCTGCGTGGTAGGAACTGCAACCACAATTGTGTGGAAGGCCACGCCAGAGGCCTGGGATCGCGATGCAGTTCAGGCACCTACGGTGTACAAGCGAGTAAACTGACGTTTTCAGCGATGATACACAAAATCTGAACTGATTGCTCTGAGTGCTTACAATACTTCATGTAAGGAGTGCCGTGGTACACCTATGGGCTAAATAACTCTTGAGTTTGTGACATTACGTGACGTTTTTAGGCGATAAGGCAATGAGACATAGGCAAAATGAAGGAACAAGGAATAAAACAATGGGAGCAGTCATAAAAACTATTAGTAATACAGACCACTCTAAGTAAACCATCAAGTGTGTTGCACATTATGGGCTCGAGTTACAAAAATAAAAATAAAGTATGTAAATAAATACCATCACAAATCTAAAATATGTGCAATAACGTAAGCATCGAAATGAAATAGGGTTAGGAATCATACATTGTACAAAGGAGTAATGCTTTGGAAAGATGGCTAAGAGGGGACGTAATTACACGAACGGGAGTAAAAATAAGTCTGAGCCTCACAGAGAGGTAAAAATATGAAGCGTAATAGGTTCAAACGGTTCAAATGGCTCTGAGCACTATGGGACTTAACTTCTGAGGTCATCAGTCCCCTAGAACTTAGAATTAATTAAACCTAACTAACCTAAGGACATCACACACATCCATGCCCGAGGCAGGATTCGAACCTCCGACCGTAGTGGGCGCGCGGTTCCAGACTGTAGCGCCTAGAACCTCTCGGTCACCACAGCCGGCGTCGTAATAGGCAAGATGGTAAAGGTAGATAGGTCAAATGAGTGATGTGCGGAGGGTATAGTAAAAGTCGTGATAAAAAATAGTAATAAGGTTAACTATATCAAAAGTCATCATATCGGTAGGATACATATGGGCTGATGTGATGCACATAGAAATGATAAATATAAATGATAGAAACGTAATTGCAAATCAACCTGACTGGGCTGAGCACACATTATTAGATAAAAGAATACTAATACGGACAGATGATTAAGGAAAAAAATTAATAAATGAACGGCAGCTTAGAGGAATAAGCCTGAACTTATGACATATTAATTTAGGAATTTGTAGTTAAGCAGTAGCCCCCAATATTTCAATGTAGTTTGCTCGTTTAGTGTATATATAGTGAATTCTGATGATTCAGTTTCTCCCAATAAGTTAAGTATTCGATCTTCCTGCTGTATGTAGAGGGTATTTCAGTTACTACCTAAGTCAGGGATAGAGTGCTTCTGAGCTTGTAGGTGATTAGTTATGCAGATCTCCAAGCATTTAAATTCTGGTGTCCTTTGAATACAATTGCAAAAGTAACTCCTGTTTGTCCAACAGAGAGGCATTGGCAGTCGTTACAGTTAACCTGATACTCATCTGACAGTGAGTGTGGTTAAGGATTCTGCGCCGACTAAGCTGTAGGCCCACTTACTTAGGTACATAAATGCAGCAGCTATAACAGCTATTTTTCACCATTCGCCGCCTTTGTTAGAAATAATTCGTATGTATGGTATTCAACAACAGATGTCGTAAACCCTATACATAACAATACACGTGAGCGTGATCCCATGATTATTATCCTTTTGCCTCTTACGCTGCATCTCTTGATTATGCTCGTTTATAGTTTGCATTGAATATTCATTAGTATGTGCTTTTATTTGGAGGGGGTCATCAGTCTTCTGATTGCTTTCGATGCGGCCCGCAACGAATTAACGAATTCCTCTCCAGTGCCAACCTCTACATCCTAGAGTAGCAGCTGCAACCTAAGTCCTCAATTATTTGCTAGTTGTACTCCAATATCTGGATTCCTCTCCAGGTTTTGAACTTTACAGCTCCCTGTAGTAAAACGGAAGTCAATTCCTTACGTCTCAACAGAGGTCCTATCATCCTGTCCTTTCGCCTTATCAGTGTTTTCCACATATACCTTTCCTCTCCGATTCTGCACAGAACCTCCTTATTCATTACCTTATTCATGATTTTCAACATTATTCTGTAGCACCACAACTCAACTGCTTGGATTATCTTCTGGAGAGGAATTTTTCCCACAGTTCACGTTTCACTATCATACAACGCTGTACTTCTGACGTACATTGTCAGAAATTTCTTCCTCTAATTAAGGCCGATGTTTGATACTAGTAGACTTCTCTTGGCCACGAATGCCCTTTGTGCCATTGCTAGTCTGCTTTTCATGTCCTCCTGGCTCCTTCAACCGTTGGTCATTTTACTGTCTAGGCAACAAAATTCCTTAATTTCAGCTACTTTATAACGATCAATCCTGATGTCGAGTTTCTCGCTCTTTTCATTTCTGCTACTTCCCGTTACATTCGTCTTTCTTCGGTTTCCTCTCAGTCTATATTCTATACTCACTACATCGTTCATCCCATACAGCATATCATATAACTCTTCTTCACTTTCCCTTAGGATAGCAATGTCATCGGCGAATCGTATCACTGATATTCTCTCTACTAAATTTTAATTCCATTCCCGACCATTTCTTTCATTTCTATCATGTATATACAAATAGCACGGTAAGGGGGAAAACTACATCCCTGTCTTACACCATTTTTAATCCACGTACTTCGTTCTAGGTCATTCATTCTTATTATTCCCTCTGGGCTCTTGAACATATTGTATAGTAAACGTCTCTCTCTATATCTTACGCCTACTTTTCTCAGAATTCCGAACATCTTGCTCCATTTTACTTTGTCGAACGCTTCTCCAGATCGTCGAATCCTATGGACGTATCTTGACTTTTCTATAATCTTGCTTCAATTATCAACAGCAAAGTCAGAATTACCTCTCTCGTGCCTTTACCTTTTTCTAAAAGCAAACAGATAGTCATCTAGCAAACCCTCAATTTTCTTTCCATTCTTCTGTATATTATTCTTGTCAGAAAATGGGATGCATGAGCTGTTAAGCCAATTGTGCAATAGTTCTCGTACTTGTCAACTCTTGCCGTCTTCAGAATTGTGTGGATGATTTCCGAAAGTCAGATAGTATGCCGACAGATTCGTACATTCTACACACGAACGTGTTGGTTGTTTTGTTGCCACTTTATCCGATGAGTTTAGATATTCTGATGACGTGTTATCTATCCTTTCTGCCTTATTTGAGCGCAAGTCCTCCTAAGCTCTTTTGAATTCTGATTCTAATACAGGATCCTCTATCTCATCTAAGTCGACTCCTGTTTGTTCTTCTATCGCATCAGACAAAATCCTCTGAAAATGAGCCTTCAACGTACTCTTTCCACTTATCCGCTCTCTCCTCTGCATTTAATAATGGAACACCCATTGCACTCCTAATGTTACCACCCTTGCTTTTAATTTCACCGAAGGTTGTTTCGACTTTCCTATATACTGCGTCAGTCCTTTTGACAAGCACTTCGTTATCCGTTCCTTCAAATTTTTCATGCAGCCGTTTCGTCTTAGCTACCCTTTCATTTCCTCTACATTTCATTCCTCAGCGACTTGTATTTTTGTATTTCTGAGTTCCCTGGAACATTTTTGTACTTCCTCCTTTCATCGATCAACTGAAATATTTCTTTCTTTGTACCTATATTTTTATTCCAACTTCTGTGATACCCTTTTAAAGATATCAATTATTCTTCCTTTGTACAGCCAACTGAGCTATTCCTTATTGCTGTATCTATAGTCTTAGAAACTTCAAGCAATCTCTCTATTCCTTACTGCTTTCGTGTCCAACTTCTTTGTGTAGTGATTCTTCCTGAAAAATGTCTTAAACTCTTCATCAGCAATATATTGTCATCTGAGTCTTCATCTGCTCGTGGGTACGCCATGAAATCCAAAATCTGATTTCGGAATCTCTGTCAGACCATGATGTAATTTAGTTGATATACTCAGGTATCACCCAATCTTTTCCTAGTACACCTTCACTTCTTGTGAGTCTTGAGCAGAATGACCTCTATTACTAGCAGATATTAATTACAGAACTCAATTAGTCTTTCTACTCTCTCACTTCTTGTCCCAAGCCCATATTCCCCTGCAACCTTTCCTTCTTTTTCTTCCCCTACAACTACATTCCAGTCCCCCATGACTATTAGATTTTCATCTCCCTTTACGTACTGTGCTACCCTTTCAGTATCCCCATATAGTTTCTCTATCTCTTCATCCTCAGATTGCTACATCGGCATGTATACTTGAACTGTCGTTGTCGGTGTTTGTTTGCTGTCGATTCTGATAAGAACAACGCTTCTACTGAACTGTCCACAGTAACACACTATCCGCCCTGCCTTTCTGTTCATAATGAATCCTACTCCCTTTATACCATATTCTGTTGATGTTAATGGTATTCTATAATCATCTGACCAGAAATCCTTATCTTATTTGCATTTCACTGTCTACTACTTTACCTAGATTGAGCCTTTGCATTTCCCTTTTCAGATTTTCTAGTTTCCATACCATGTTCGAGCTTCCGACATTCCACGCCCCGATTTGATTATCCACCCATCATGGCCCGTTTTCAATTACAGGCCACATGCCCTGTGAATACACGTTACGTGTCTTTAATGCAGTGGTTTCCATTGCCTTCTGCAGCCTCATGCCGTTAATCATTTCTGATTCTGCTGCCTTTAGGGACTGGTTCCCACCTCTAGGACAAGAGAGTGGTCTGAAGTCCTGTCCACTGCTCCGCCATTTTTGACAAGGCCCTTGGCAGAAAGAGGGCGACTTCTTATGCAGGATGGACCGAAAACGTTTCGATTAATAATGAAAAATGCTACCATTTTTTAAATTGCAAGTTGAAGTACTTGAAATGACAATGAGAAATTCATTTTATTTCTAAAGGTCATCATTTTCATAAATATGCACAGGAAAACCTCAAGATTTTCGGTAGTAAAAGTTGTAGGGACGTTATTTATTCAGTAACTTGACGGTCAGATTTCCGTACTGTTCTATTTTATTCTCAATTTTGGGGACCAGTTGTTTTGTTGGTATTTGGTATAAATGTTAGCAACGTCTAGGCCAGACAGATATGTGTTACTCGCAGTAAAAACCTTATCTAAGTCGCCTATGAACTCAGCCATGTTTTTTTACAATGTTCATAGTAGAATACTGGTAATACTTGCAGAGAAAACTATTCAACTCCTTAGCTGGTCAACCCGATGACTAAATGGCGTTCACTATCAGTCGTACTGGAGCATTTGGTTTATGTATCTCAAGTGAACCACTTAGGGTCGGTGTTTTCGTATTCACTGGTGTTAATGTCTTTTTCCTGAAACTGGCTCAAAACATTGTGTATACTCATAAGCAATTTTTCTTTTAATCTACGAATTTGAACGTCAGATCAAAGGCACCTGGTAATATATTGCCACTACCAAGAAACTCTTGGGCTTTCTGTATGTAATCGGTCTCAAAAATTGTAATTTATGTTTGAACCTTATCAGGTGGTATGACAAGATCCTGTTGATCATTAAGTTTCTTGTTGAGATTTCAAACTGTCTGCTGGTCGTGCAGCTTTTTTGTTCCCATACTACCAATAACCTGGCGCCCCGTTTAGAAAATTCATGGTCAATGGCCTTCTTTAACTTATAAATAACGTAATTTTTGTTTTAAGCGTCACCTATATCTTGGTCAAGGGCAGCAGTAATATAAGCCTCTAGAGTAGTTGCAGTTTTATAATAAAAAATAGAGCGTGTATTTGTTAAGACAGGCCCATATTCAACAAGTCTGTTTTGTCGCAGTTGAAATCAGTATTAATATCGTTATCCTAGTTATTAAGAAAATTGAACCTACAGGTGAGAGCATCAACCAATTCTACTCCGTAAGTATTCAAGTCCCATTTTGTACACTTCCACTCGTGGGTATCAGGTTCGAGTCCTCCATCGGGCATGGGTGTGTGTGTTGATCTTAGCATAAGTTAATTTAAGTTAGTTCAAGTAGTGTGTAAGTCGAGGGACGGACGACCTCAGCAGTTTGGCCCCATAGGAATTCACAGACACGTGAACATGAAAGGTAACCCTAGTAGAGATTGCTTAATTGATTGAATGTGTTGGCATAATCTTAGTGTTCAAACATTATTTATTTTTCCAAACAACAGACATAAATTATGCTAAACAAGTTATTGATTGGTTCAAATTCAAATGGCTCTGAGCAGTATGGGACTTAACTTCTGAGGTCGTCAGTCCCCTAGAACTTAGAACTACTTAAACCTAAGTAACCTAAGGACATCACACACATCCATGCCCGAGGCAGAATTCGAACCTGCAACCGTAGCGGTCACGCGGTTCCGGACTGCAGTGCCTAGAACAGCTCGGCCACTACGGCCGGCAGTTATTGATTGAATACCGTTAACAGCTTACAGGTGGTTTAAGACTACACACGACATGGATCCTGGGTAGCTGAGACAGTATAACTAGTGGAGTGGGTCAAGTCCTCTGGCCCCAATATATGTGGATAACGCAATCTGAATTGATCTGACGCTAGGTAGACTTTGACTAATCAAATCACTTGTAGTTTCTCTAGATAGGTGCCGCTGAGAGCAAGTGACGATTGAGATCTGTACACCCTGACAATGCCGGAGTGGCAGTATGTTACCCTGTTTGCTTAGTGCGGCGATGTAACTTGCAGCTGGCGAGCTGCGTGAGGTGGAGGTGAGACGTGGAGGAGGCACCTGTGAATCGATCACCACCACGAAATAAATACAAAAATCTCACAGTCTAGCGATCAGGCAGACGGATCGCAATTTACTCTCTACCAGAGCCCCGAAATCACGGTAGATTTCTGTGTGTGACATACTCATTCGCTGGTCGTACCAAGGGCCAATTTGGATCACTGATACGTCAGAGCACACAAGGATACCAAACGTCAAAACTGGTAAACCAAAAACGAAAAAGTGTGGCCTCAGCAAGGGAGTAGTCTGAGACACACTCTCAGTACATTAAGAAATTCACCACAGGATTTCCAGTCTAAACTACTCGCAAGTGAAGTCAGCCTCAGGACAGGACCCAAGTACCATCCACACATCTCATAGCTTCGACCAGAAGTGCTTACCAGACCAAAGTACCACACCTGGATGGCTCGCACCTCTCCCGCAAAGTGCATGAGCAACACTGCCTTCTCACCAACTTGAGTCCATCACAGATCTCTATAGGCGCTAAATCTCCTCTCCCACACGATGGTATAATGTCAAACCAGGGAAAGAATTAAGAAACCTGCATCTCTGGGAAAAGAAGAAACTGCCAATTACTGTCTTTTTTAAGTTTTCACAGAGGAGGAAATGATTTTCCCCAAAGTCGTGTCACCTCCCACAGCAACAAGTAAACATATACAATCTTAAATATATTTATCTAAATCGCCTGTACCTTGACTCTTGTTAGTCCTAGTTATGAGGTGTCACAAAGATTCTATCTCTAAACGTTTCTCAGATGCCAGAGTTTCTTATACAACTGAGGCGTCCAATGGAAGTTGTTCACAGGCCTATTTGCAGTATTGGTGAACATTAAACTTGTGAGGTTTTATTACGTGTGGCTCAGTACACAATTCCACTGTGTAGATATATTCCTTCAGATGGTCGCCCCCCAGCCCAGGCTTCAGCTGGCGCCACAGCAGGTACCGCGGCATTGTTCTACTGGAGACCTGTATCGACGAGGTGCTGCCCTGTCTGCCCTGTATGGCTGTGGACCTGTCTGGCAAGATTTACTGAGGGATGGGCTCGTCGTCAAATGCTTTCAACTCCCAACATGCCATTTCAACGAGCTAAGAACTATTAAAACACCTCATGCTTTTCACGCCCTATTGGGCTCCATCAATGGTTGCTCAGGCCGTTAACCTTCTAGAGTCTTGCTCAAGGTGCGTCAGGTTGTAATGAAGTCTTCAATAATTTTCCATATGATAAAAATAGGTGAGAGAGTAACTTGTCCTCTCAAGCCTTTTAGCTAATCGTAAATGGACGTTATACGTATTCTCATTCAGAGTGTCCTCCCTCACATACAATAGCTAATTTCTTTGATAATTGCTGTTTTCATCAACTGCTCTACATAACATGGTGGTGAGCATTATTCTTATTGAACAGCTGTTTAATGAAACTATGAATGACATTTTCTAGCCAAATGTTGTCGGATCTAACCCAGCTGATGCTCTGAGGATATTTTGCCGCAAGTTAATAACATTATAATAAACCCTTTCTGTCCCACATGACTCTCTATTGCACAATCACAATATTTGGTATGTAGGACATCTGAAACCGAGAGGCGTGATAATTAATATAGGGAAATCTGCTTCAGTTGTACTAATGTTTATTCAAACCATGAATGATGTCGAGGTTTTAAAATCATACCTTCAGGTGTCTGAAGCTGTAACATATGAACAAGATGAGAGAAGGAATATAATCCATAATATGGTTAAAAGCCAAAAGAGCAGTCTGGCAAAACAAGGCCACTTACTTATTACATTTAGTAACACATAACCTGCGTTGAGCACATTCACTGCAAGAGCTCCAATACGTGCACGTCGGGGAAGCTAGAAAAAGGGGTGGGCACAAAAGTTAACCTGACAAAGTGAACAGGAACAGAGAACAAACACAGTACTCACATTTCTTGTGGCAGGGCAGCTGCATGGTAGGAACTACAACCATTACCATGAGGAAGGCCACACCAGAGTTCTGGAAGTGTGGTCCACGTCTGGCAACAAAGATGTACATGCAGGTAAACAGACGTTCTCAGCGATATACAATAACTGAAGTGACTGGTCTGAGTGCTTACAGTATTTCATTTAAGGACGTAATAGAATATGATCGAGCCGTGGTACACCTATGGGCTAAATAACTCTCAAGCATATAATATTATGTAACGTTTATAGGCGTCAAAGCAATGACACGTAGGTATAAGGAACGAAGAGGAAATAGAAACAGTGACAACAGTGATAAAAATTAACAGTAATGCAGACCACACTAAGTAAATCGTCATGTGATTTATACATTATGGGCTCGAGTGATAAAAATAAAAATTAAAATTTGTAGAAACCATCACATATCTAAAACATGTGCGTAGGTAAAAGCTCGAATCCTTCACTTACTGGAAGAAATCTAAATTTTACCCAGTTGGAATCAGAATGTACTGTATGCCCTAAATGGGCAAACCACCTAGAAATGTAAGGTTTCACTGAAGAATTACAAGCTTCTAAAATAATATGCCACAGATTGAGACTTACTTCCTTAAAGTTTCGTTCGTTTACTAATTATGTCACCTTAATCGTCATTCCATATTAGTAATATTTCATTTAATAAGAAGCGCTCAGCACAGTTAGTTTCATCTAGCATCGCTATGCCTATTGTTTGGAATTTTTATGATGGTTTTTATATTTTTAATTTTTATATACATCACTTGAGTCCATAATGTGTCTTGCATACATGAGTTGGTACAGTTTATCTTAACATTCTACTTTTACTGTATACCCCATTCCTATCTACCATTACCTTCTTGCCTATTAGCACTTTGGAACTGTTACAGTTTTTACAGATTTTATTTTAATTTTTATCACTAAACCCCATAATGTATCATACATGTGACGATGTACTTTTATCACTGTTGTCATTTTTTTATCTCTTATTCGTTCATTTTACCTATGCATCATTGCCTTGCCGTCTAAAAAGTCACATATTGTCACAGGCATGGGAGTTATTTAACCTATTGGTGCACCACAGCTCGTTCATTTCCTGTTATATCCTTCAATGAAGTACTGCTTGCGCCAGTCAGTTCAGATTTTCTATATAATCGCTGACATTATCAACTTTTTAACTTGCACACCATTGGCGTCTGCGCCACACTATGCATCCGGACCTCCGACGTGGCCCCTCCACACAGTAGTGGTTGACGTTCGTACCATGACTCTGCCCAGCGGTGGACAACGTAAGTTGTATGTTTGTTTTCGGCTTCTGTTTATTTCGACCAGCTGCCCCCGTATTTTTAGGTCAGTTTGATTATTGGCCGCTTCCTTTTTTTTCTTTTTTCTGGTAATTACTGGAGCTCTTGTACTGTCTGGCCCAACGAAGGTTATGCGTTGCCAAATACAAGAAGTAAGTTGCTTTGTTTCGGCAGTCTGCTCTTTTGGTTTTTACGCATATTTTACATTACATTTCTTTTCTCCTCTTCTCTTCTTCTCCTGTTATCGTTTCAGACACATGAAGATGGAATATTAAACTCCCGAAACCGGTTGTAGACTGAATAAGCATTGGTATGACTTAATTGTATCTTTCTAAATCAATAATATGCATCTCAGCTGCAGATGTCCTAAGTTCCAAATCTTGTGTATATATTTAAATCTATGTGTCTGTGTTGTTTCACGGCACATATTAGCTGTAGAAATTCTGAAAACGTAATGTTTTCATAAGTAATTCACATATTTTTTTAGCATGGAGAGTATGTCTACAATTGACTCATTCATTTAAATGGTAGCTAAAATACTAGAATTTAGTTGGAGAATAAGGGAGAAAGATGGCTCATTTTGCAAAGTTTGTGTGTGTGTGTGTGTGTGTGTGTGTGTGTGTGTGTGAGTGAGCTTAAGTAGTTTTATATAAATAGCTATAATTCCAATGGGAATGATGCAACTTGGTGCAATTTTTTTGTATCATTTTGATATTATGCTGAATAAAGTCAGAGTTACGCATGATTTGTATGGTGTGTACATGGACAATAAATAGTTTGGACAAAATCAGAATAGAAGCTTTTGAAATGTGGTGCTACAGAAGAATGCTGAAGATTAGATGGGTAGATCACATAACTAATGAGGAAGTATTGAATAGGATTGGGGAGAAGAGAAGTTTGTGGCACAACTTGACTAGAAGAAGGGATCGGTTGGTAGGACATGTTCTGAGGCATCAAGGGATCACAATTTAGTATTGGAGGGAAGCGTGGAGAGTAAAAATCGTAGAGGGGGACCAAGAGATGACTACACTAAGCAGATTCAGAAGGATATAGGTTGCTGTAGGTACTGGGAGATGAAGAAGCTTGCACAGGATAGAGTAGCATGGAGAGCTGCATCAAACCAGTCTCAGGACTGAAGACCACAACAACAACAACACGCATGTGTCTGTTTATATGTTTGACTATCAAGCAAATAATGCATGTCTTTGACCTTTGCATCATTTTCACATGTCATTTCAATACTACTGTGATTAAAAACAGAAGTCTGTAACTCTACACAAATACTTTGGCTTTCAAGGAAATAACCCAACTTTGCAACATTTTTACGCCTCATTTTCATACCACACTCTTTTTGGATGAAGTGGAGGCAGAGGGGATGTGGGTTGCAAAGCAGGAAAGAGGTAGTAGGATTTTTAAAATTTATTTTATTTATTTATTTACCACGATTTATTTATTGAATCTACATTCTGAATGGCTACTTGCTTTTAATGCTGAGAGAAGCTGTAGAGACAAGGGATATAAATTTCCCTCTAGAACAATTGCGCTATTTCCTGCTTCTTAGATTTTTGACTGGGTTGTGACGGGGAGGTGAATGGATGTATTGATCAGAATCAGACATTACTGATATGAATGACAACATTCAAAATATCAGAGACGATGTCACCAATTAGGAGGATGGTGGTTGTGACATCACAATGAAACTGGTTTCATCCAAACTTGTTTCATCCAGTTTCGTTCTAGTTCATTTTGAAAGCAGAGGCCTCTTTGTCAGCCTACTGCCATAATATATTTTAAACATTATTTCGTCAAAATAGCTATTGATTTGGGAAACCAAAGGATAATTTTCTGTAGAACGATGGAACGACTGGCTAAAGCTGACCTGGTGACACACTTAAGATTTTTAACAAAGATATCAGGTACGTGATCATCAAAGAGCCTCTCTAGGTCGCAGGACACAGTAAATTTTCCTGGATGGTGAGAGTTCACCTGAGAGGTAGGTACTGCCAAGTGTGCCACAGGAAATGTGAAAGGACCACCCTTGTTCACTTTATAAACTATCTTGTCAGAAGTGTCCAGACACCTCAATTAAATGCAAAATTGTCCACTAGATGTCACAAGGAGCGAACCCGCAAGTATAAAAGGAGGTGGTGATTATTCTGGTGTCAGTGGAGTAGCAAAATTGGTCGATCGAGAGAGCTCATTGTCATTGGATGACGCCTGAGCAAGATATCCATCACGGACTTTCCAACCCTCCTAAAGCTCCCAAGTCGACTGTGGGTGTTGCGATTGTGAAGTATAAGTATGAAGAAAAAACCACAGTTAAACCAAGAGCAGGCAGAGCTCCTGCAATGACGGACAGGGAGAGTCGAACACGGCCGAGGAAGTTCGTAAAAACAGCATGACTTCAACGAAAGATTCACTCATTAGATCCAAGGGGGAACCAGGAGCCCAACTAACACAACGAATGTTCATAGCGACTCAAAACAATGGGGTACATTGACTGAGCAGAACTTCACAAGCAATATATTTCTGCAGCCATATTTCAGGTGGTGTGAAGAGCAGTCAGACTGGACCGTGAATGACTGGAAACAAGTGGAATGATAAATTATGCTATAACCTATGGCAATCCGATGAATGTTTTTACACCCGCCATCCGGTTGAAGTGTAGCGGTTTGGGTGTGGAGGATGCAAGGAGAAAGTTCCATGCAATCATGTGTAGCGCTAACAATAGTGTACAGGGGTGGCGGTATCGTACTGCATAGAGTAGAGCAACAGTTCGGAGAAGATGATATTTTTGTGTTAGCACGAAAATACACCCTATTATAAAGCAGAATCATTGGGACAAAGGTTTGCTGACAATAGCATTTCAGAAATGGGCTGCCGTGCCTCGGATTCTGAGCTGAATCCAATCGAGAATCTTTGGGATGAGGCAGGAAGTCGACCTCCCTCTAGAGTCCAGCGTCCAACAGCACCACATCTGCCTTGAGGTCTTGAGGGAGAATGAGCTGCCGTTCTTGCACAGGTATTCAGGCACTTCATCGTAAACGTTCCTACCAGAATTCAAAAAGTCGTATATCACTCGGTTGACACATCCACCACTATCCACTAACAAAAATGCAGTCACGTTTGATCAGGTAGCGTACCATAAACGGTCTGATGAAAAGGATTAGCAGCAATACGTCCCTGTATCATATGGCAAGTATCGTCGGTAAGTGATCATAGGGTGATACTGCATGACTTGGGTAGAATTTCTATGTGTTTTTATGAATGGCAGACGGCTGCAAATGTGACAAAACTAGGTTAAGATAGAATAGCAGCAACTCTGACTATAATCCAGACTACCTCGGTAAGGCGTATATGTGTCCTGTAATTGAGAAAGTGTCATGAGATCTCTCTATTGGCAAAATATTCCGGACTATTAACCCATTCGAATCTCTGGAAGGGGACTGCCAAGGAAGAGGTGACCAAGAGAAAAAGATAAAATAATTAACAATAGAATAGCGATCTATGAGTCGGGACGTGGAATGTCAGAAGCTTGAAAGTGGCGAGGAAACCAAGAAATCTCAAATGGGAAATGCTAATGTTTAGTCTAGTTATAGCGTGGTCAGTGAAATGAAACTGAAACAAGAATTTCTGAATAGATGAGTACAGGGTTGTGGCACAACTTGACTAGAAGAAGAGATCAGTTGGTAAGACACATCAAGGGATCGCCAATTTAGCACTGGAGGGAAGCGTGGAGGGTAAAAATCGTAGAGGGAGACAAAGAGATGAATGCACTAAGCAGATTCAGAAAGATGTATGTTGCAGTAGGTACTTGGAGATGAAGAAGCTTGCACAGGATAGAGTAGCATGGAGAGCTGCATCAAATCACTCTCTGGACTGAAGACCACAGCAAAAACAACAACGAGTACAGGGTAATATCAGCAGCAACAGAAACTGTAAGAGAGTAGGATTCATTATGAATAGGAAGCTTGGCAGAGAACAAGGCCGGCCGAAGTGGCCGTGCAGTTCTAGGCGCTGCAATCTGGAACCGCGAGACCGCTACGGCCGCAGGTTCGAATGCTGCCTCGGGCATGGATGTGTGTGATGTCCTTAGGTTAGTTAGGTTTAACTAGTTCTAAGCTCTAGGGGACTTATGACCTCAGAAGTTGAGTCCCATAGTGCTCAGAGTCATTTGAATCATTTAGAGAGCAAGTTACTGTGAACATTATAGTGATAGGATTTTTCCATGAGAATAGACAGCAAGCCAACACCGACAACGATAGCTAAGGTACACACGCCGACGTCGGAAGTAGAAGATAAAGAGACACAGAAACAATATGAGGATGTAGAGCGGGTTATTCACTACGTAAGGGGAGATAAAAATCTAAAATCCTTGGGAAACTCGAATGCGAATGTAGGGTAAGGGGTATAAGAAAGCATTATAAGTGAACATGGGCTTGGTAGTAAGAACGATCGACGACAAAGCCTAATGGAGATCTACAATAAATTTCAGTTGGCAATAGCGAATACCTTGCTCAAGAATCACAAGAGGAGGATGTATACTTGGAAAAGGCCGAGAGATACAGGTAGATTTCAGTAAGATTACATCATGGTCAGAATTTAGATGACCTCTGGAAGACTTAAAATCAAGTAACACAGAAGGGCTAGACAAATTCCATCACAATTTCTAAAATGATTGCGGCAGTATCAACAACAAAATTATACACGTTGGTGTGTAGAATATCATCAGACGTTTGGAAAAAGATCATTTACATAGTCCCCAAGATTGCAAGAGCCAGCAAACGCGAGAATTAGCGCACAATCAGGTCAACAGTTCACGCATCCAAAGTGCTGACAAGAGTGTATACACAGATGAATGAAAAAGAAAACTGAGGATGCGTTACATGATGATGAGTTTGGTTTTAGGAAAGGTGAAGGTAGCAGAGAATCATTTCTGTGGTTGCAGTTGGTAATGGAAGCAAGGCAAAAAAGACATGCTCATAGCACTTCTAAAATACTGCAAGATGTTCTAAGTTTTGTGGAAAGTAGGGATAAGCTATAAGGAAAAACGGATAATATGCAATACATTCAAGAACCAAGAGGGAACTATAAGAGTGGAACATCGTTTACGAAGTGCACCTATTAAAAAAGGACGTAAGACAGGGATGTACTCATTTTTTCCCTGCCGCTCAATCTATAAGCCTAAAAGGCAATGACGGAAACAAAAAGTTTCAAGAGTGTGATACCAATTCTAAGATTTGCTAATGACATTGCTATCCTCATTAAAAGTGATGAAGAATTACAGGATTTGTTGAAAGGAGTGGACAATCTAATGAGCATAAAAATTAATTGACGGTAAACCGAAGAAAGACGAAAGTAATGAGAGATGTCAGAAATGAGAGTAGCGAAAAACTTATCATCAGAATTCGTGATCATGAAAGAGACGATGTTAAGCAGTGCTGCTGACTGGACAGAAAAATAACCCATGACGGAAGGAGGACGTGAAAATGGCATTTCTGGCCAAGAGAAATCTAATAGCTTCAAACACAGGTCTACCTTTGAGGAAGAAATTACTGAGAGTATACGTTTGAAGCAGTGCGTTGTGTGGCAGTAGACATGGATTTAGGGAAAACCGTAACAGAAGAGCGTACAAGCGTTTTAGGTGTAGTGCTACAGAATAATTGTGAACTTTCTTTGTAAATGACTATCAGCTGTCTATTTTATGGTCAATACTACTGGTTTCGATCAGCAGACCATTATCACGTCGAAATCAAGCGTAACCAGCTTGCTTTGCCTTGATAATGGTGCAATGATGGTAAACGGTAGCATGAAACATAAAAATAAACAGCTGATGGTCATCTACAATAATGTTTTAGAGTTATTTGACAGCGGTAAAGCTCCACCTCATCATAAATCTACAGAAGAATGTTGAAAATTAGGTGGTTTTTATGAGGTAAGTAAATGGGGAGGTTCTCCGTAAAATGGGGAGGAAAGCAATTTATGGGAAACGCTGAGAAGAAGACGGTGCAGGATCGTAGGACATCTGTTAAGACATCACGCAATAGCTTCCATGATGCTAGAGGGAACTGTAGTGGGTAAGAACTGTAGAGGAAGACAGCAAATAACTGAAGGCAAAGGTTGCGAGTGCTACTCTGAGACGAAAAGATTGGCACAAGAGAGAAATTCGTGGCTGGCTCCATCAAACCTGTCAGAAGACTGATGAGCCATTTGTTAGAATACAGCATTAGTGGTATCTTGCTTGACCCAGTCACCTTCATCAAATATCAAATCGTAACGTTGCGACGCAACGAGAAGTGGGTCGGGTACGTAATGTCGGATGTCCAGAACGAAAATAGTTACCTTTGGTTTATTGAGAGAATTCTCCGAATGTGTAGCTCATCTAGAAAGAGCACCGTGTAGTGAACGCATGAGCGTTCCGTTCTTCAGTGCTGCATGAGTGTTTGGAATCCCCACCATTTCGGATTAATGAAGGACACGGAACAACTCAGAGGCTTGCTGCTAAATTAGTTACCGGTAGATTCGATTAACACGCGAATATTACGAAAATCATCCGCGAACTCAAATATAAGTCTATGGAGGGTAAAAGGCATTCTTTCCGCATAACACAATTTAGGCAGATTAGAGAACTGGAGTTTGCGTCAGACTACTGCAGAACCAGGTACTGCAGGTAGAGATTTAGGCTTCATTTGTGAGTGGAATAGAAAAGATAATAACTAACGCTGATACAGAATAGCCTCCGCCATGGCGCAAATGGCAACTTACGAAGTATATATGTAGATAAAGAAGATCCGTTTGGGTTCAATGAAATTTAGAAAGTACGACGCAACAATAACACTGTAATATATCTTAGAGCATGGACTGAAGGAAGACAAACGTACGGAAATATAATTTGTAAATTTATAATAAACTTCAGGTAATAATGACTGGAATACACTTCCCTAAAATTTGATGTTAAATACAAGTAAAGTACAGGAAACAAATACTTATTTACTACTTACATAGAAACGATAGAGGAACGGTATGAGTAAAAGGACGCAAAAAGGAGTCAGTAACAGAAAGAGGAATGAGACAGGTTTGTAACGTAATCCTCAGGTTAACCAACCTATATTAGAGCAATCATGAATGGAAACTACAGATAAACTTGAGAAAGGGATTAAAGTTTGTAGAGAAAAACTAAAAACCTTGAAGTTTGGCGATGGCATTTTATTTCTGTCATAGTAGGCAAAGGTCTGGGAACATCAGTTGAACAGAATACCTAAAGTCTTGGAAAGACATTAGCTAATCTGAACATCAATAAAAGAATTACAATTGTAGGTGAGTGTAATCGAATTCAGACACATGGTGCTGGGGGAAATGGATTACGAAATGAGACGCAAAAAGTGTTAGAGGAGTTTAGTTATCTGGGCAGCAAAATAATTGATGAGGTAAGAACTGTGGACTTGAAATGCATACTGGAAATAACAAAGCTATCTCTTTTGGAAATGAGAAATATATTAACATCGAATAAAATTTTGATTGTTGGGAAGTCTTTCGTGATAGTATTCGTCTGTAGTGAAGCCCTGTATGTGAGTAGAATTTAGTCGGCAAACATTTCAGACACGAAGAGGCAAGAATATTTTGAAATGTGATGTTTCAAAAGAATGCTGCGGTAATCTGGGTAGTTATTGTAACTAAAGAAGTTTCTCAGTTCTATCGGAGAGTTAAGAGTTTTATGACACAGCTTGCCAGAAAGACGCAGGGTAGTCTTGCAGCATCACAGACAAGTTTTCGATTATGCAGAGAAGCGTGTTGGATAAAAATTGTAAAGGCAGCCTATGAACTAAATACATTAATGAAAGGTAATGGACGTTGTGTAGTAATTGTGTGGAAATGAAGAAACTTATGAACGGCATATTATCATGGAAAACTGAAAGAGGTCAGTTTCCTGAGTGAAAGTACCAACAGGAAGGAATGCCTTAAATGCTCTCGCTCACCGTTGTATGTACGAACTCCGTCCGAACAGGCTACGGAAGGCTCAACAGTACCGACCGACGGCCGTGTCGTTCTCAGTCGACAAGCGTCATTGGATGCGGGTATGGAGGGCACCTCCCTGCCATTGTCTGTTCATGACCGGAGCCGCTCGTTCTGAATCAAGTAGCTTTTCAACTGGCCTCAAAAGAGCGGAGTGCACTCCGTGTGCCAACAGTGCTCGGCAGGCTTGGACGGTCATCGACACAAATGCTATACAAGCCATACAATGCTTCACTTCGTTGATCTGAAGGAACCATTGCGCCGTGTACATATATTAAACGCAAAATATAACGCAAAATAGGATGAAGCGAAACATGGGAATAGGAAATTCAAGTAACAACCAACATCGCCCAATAGATCGGAGTCGCTATTTTCGGTTTAATGTAACCTTAATTCGCGCTCAATAGGTTCGTCATTCAACTTAAAAAGAAAGTTAGTCACACTTGATGGTTTCGTGGCGTGGTCTTTATGTGTTGGTTTCATTGGCCCTCTCGGCTGACCATTTCATATCTGCCAAACAGCTGGCGAAAATCCATTGTTCCTTTGATGCCTCCACCCAACATTTTGTCTCGGTATACTAGGTATCCAACATCCACTCATATTCAACTAAGTTATTGTAGTTGTTATCGTATCATCTCCAGCTGAATCAGCGACGTGATCATCTTGGAAACTAAAACGTGATTGTCTGTGGAGTCCATGTTCTTCCATTAATCCATTAATTCTCACTCCAATGACGATGCTATTGATTCCACAGTCTTAACTCCAACAGCCTGTAGCGCACAGAGAAACAGCTCCAAGCCTCGGAGACACAGTACACGAAATCTTCAAAACCGGACTAAGCTCCGCAGACACTACTCATTTCTGGAGTGTAACTCTATGTAGCACAGTCAACTCTTCTGGGATAGGTGTCTGTGCTCTGACATGCTCAAGGAGTGACGGTAATTCTATGATGGAATACACATTTATTGTATTATGCTCTAAATTTTCCCGTTGTTACCAAAGAAATTATAAACACGAATGAAACATGAAGACATTAATCATCCATTTACCATTTCCTGTTCAAAGTATGGCGCACTCCCGTTTTGTGTATATGGTGAATGAGTGAATGAATAAATAAATAAAAAGCACCGTCAAGACTCAGTATGCTGTGCAGGACGCCCAACTGGTAACTTTTCACATGAATAACCTTGTACAGAAATGCAAAGGTTTGGCGCTGAGGAGGGCGGAAGTTCCAGGTGCCGTGGAGTCCTAGTTTCTTTCGAGCTTGGGATCCTAAACAGCTGCAGAGTCCATAAACAAATAAGTGTAAAAGAGCCACATGGATTGCTTCCTTGTAATGCTTAGTTTACTAAAAACGACGTTTAACTGATGGAGACGGAAATTTGTTAAGAAGTGTATATTGTGGGTGCTGTCGAGGATCAAGATTACAAAACTGTTGGTATATGACGATGAGTCGATTTTACTTATTTAAGGAAAGTAACGACGGCTTCTCACTACAAAGTGTATTACAGAGAGAATTCAAAATTTTTACGTCCAGTTTAGTTGCAGTCTCTATAGCGCTTGTTTTCATTCTTCATATTCCCCTTTCCTATCTATTATTTCTGGACGCAATTTTAAAAGTAGTGAAATCAGTTTCGACTACCTACCGCTGCAGGAAGAAACTGTGACATATATTTTTTTTTAGCAAGCTAATAAACGCATAATGGAATGTAGTTGAATTAAGTCAGGTGATGATGAGGGAATTATATTAGGAACTGAGACACTTAAAGTAGTAAAGGAGTTTTGCTATTTGGGGAGCAAAATAACTGATGATGGTCGAAGTAGAGACGATATAAAATGTAGACTGGCAATGGCAAGGAAAGTGTTTCTGAAGAAGAGAAATTTGTTGACATCGAGTATAGATTTAAGTGTCAGGAAGTCGTTTCTGGAAGTATTTGTATGGAGTGTAGCCATGTATGGAAGTGAAACATGCACGATTAATAGTTTGGACAAGAAGAGAATAGAAGCTTTCGAAATGTGGTGCTACAGAAGAATGCTGAAGATTAGATGGGTAATCATATAACTAATGAGGAGGTATTGAATCGAATTAGGGAGAAGAGAAGTTTGTGGCACAACTTGACCTGAAGAAGGGATCGGTTGGTAGGACATGTTCTGAGGCATCAAGGAATCGCCAATTTAGTATTGGAGGGCAGAGTGAAGGGTACAAATCGTAGAGGGAGACCAAGAGATGAATACAGTAAACAGATCCAGAAAGATGTAGGTTGCAGTAGGTACTGGGAGATGAAGAAGCTTGCACAGGATAGAGTAGCATGGAGAGGTGCATCAAACCAGTCTCAGGACTGAAGACCACAACAACACAACAGTAAACGCATGAGCCTCCAGATTATGATCAGACCCAATTTTTACTATCGTTTCCGATTCTTGTTGAGGCCTTTTTAATGAATATCTCATCGGAATCAAAGAAATAGCAATTTTTGTGCCTTTATCACTACTGCTAATCTACGGATGGCCGTTCTAAATTCCAATACTACAGATTTACCTGTGCAATACAATACTTCACTACAGATCGCACTCACTTAAAACCTATCCCTTATTCACAATTACAGTTCTTATTATTACAGATATTAAATAGTAAAATAAATTTAGCTTTGTATCTAGACGGAACACGGTGAACTTGTTATGGTAGTTTAAAAATGGCTCTGAGCACTATGGGACTCAACTGCTGAGGTCATTAGTCCCCTAGAACTTAGAACTAGTTAAACCTAAGGACATCACAAATATCCATGCCCGAGGCAGGATTCGAACCTGCGACCGTAGCGGTCTTGCGGTTCCAGACTGCAGCGCCTTTAACCGCACGGCCACTTCGGCCGGCTATGGTAGTTTACTAAGATATATGTTTTCCATGGCGTTATATGGAAATTATCATACGCAAACTATCTCCGCTAATGACATACAGAATGGTTACAAATAGGAATTACTACGAGGGTTGGAACTTAAATAGTGGCAATTATTTATTCACAACCTATACAAAAGAGTTACATGTTTGCGCCTGTTACTGTCCATCAAAGTAGTCACCAGCGTTGTGTAGAACCCGTTGCCAGCGATGTGGAAGGCGTAGTATACCGTTAGCGGAGCCTCTTCTGTTGATGGTGCGAATGCAGCGGTCTAAAGTTATGGCGATTCTCGTGTGCGACTGTGATGGTGTTGTCCTAACGCATTACGTTCCTCCACGGCAGACCGTCAGTTCACAGTATTACTGTTCGTTTTTCGAGCATCATCTGCTACCAGATTTGCGAAAGAAACGGCGACACTTCCGGCGCAATCCACCCATCATTTTGCACGACAATGCGGGGGCGCATACAGGGCAAGCTGTGGCTGCTCTGTTCGGTCGATAGGACTGGGAAGCACTGTACCATCCAACATACTCCCCGGACTTAAATCCTTGCTACTTTGATGTGATTCCGGAGATGAAGGAACCACTTCGTGGCATTCGTTTCAGAACTGTTCCAGAGATTCTACCGGCGGTACACCGCTCCATTCGCACCATCAACGTAACAGGCTCTGCTAACGGTATACTACGCCTCCCACATCGCTGGCAACGGGTTCTACACAACGCTGGTGACTACTTTGAAGGACAGTAACTGGTGCAAATATGTAATTCTTTTGTATCTAAAATAAAAATATGGCATTTCAGTCTTTGATTGCTATTTTTTATTTTCAATGACCGGTTTCAGGCTAGCTGCCCATCTTCAGATCATATATTACAGTTACAGTGTAACTTATCAGTCTTGGGCGTACTGAAAAGTTACTCTGTAACTGCAATATATGATCTGAAGATGGGTACCTAGCCTGAAACCGGTCATTGAAAATAAAAAATAGCGATCAAAGACTGAAATGCCATATTTTTGTTTAAAGAACGATCGCGGAAATCCCATTAAGACATTCATGTCTAGTTTTGATAATCTTTTGAAATATTTGCCACTATTTAAGTTCCAACCATCGTATAATGTACTCGGCTGTTAGTTACCGGTATGAAACGGAAATATCTTAAGACACAGATCGGTTTGTTTTCTTTTTCTCCCTGTTGCCATAAATGTGTAATATTCGGTTGTGGCTATAAATTCTGTTAAGAAGAAATACTGTAATTCACTGTTAATCTACAGTGAGAGAAATTATTGTATGTATCTTCCGCAGTCTTGGGCTTGGCGTGAAAGCACACCCTGCGCGCCGCTACAGACGGTGAAGCAATTCGGCACGAAAATGTGACAACTTGTGCACAGTGAGCACTCTCACAGTGGGAGCGTCAGAGTGAAACTGCTCTTAACTCTGAGCGAATGCACGTTTGTCGCCTTCCTTTGCCGGGAGATGCAAATGTGGTAAAAGCGTTAGCAAGGGTGGCACTGTTAAAAAGCAACGCAATTAGAGGACGGCCGTTGAAAGGGCCTTCTAGTGTCCAAACGCTCTGCGGAAGTGCACAAGACGCCAGCCGTGCTCCTGGACATTTAGAGGCTAATTAGCTCGTCCTTTACAGCTTGCTCTCCGCTCCCACCTTGCGACAGAGAAAGCATCGCCGCCGCCATAGCGGAAACTGTGTAATCAGAGCTCGCACTTGGTCTCTTGCTTCCTGGACCAATTTCTCTTTTGTGAGCAATGTTAATGACTTTTGATACATTTCATAACGATCGGCGGAACGTTAAGTAACCAATAGGGACTTAATATTTAATATGGCTACATTCTCAAAAAATGGTTCAAATGGCTCTGAGCACTATGGGACTTAACAGCTGTGCTCATCAGTCCCCTAGAACTTAGAACTACTTAAACCTAACTAACCTAAGGACATCACACACATCCATGCCAGAGGCAGGATTCGAACCTGCGACCGTAGCGGTCGTGCGGCTACATTCTCACCACTGAATGTATAAAACACGAGTATCAGCAACCAGGTAATCCATCAATGAACATTGGGAACAATACGATACAACATGAAAAGAGACTGTAGCATTTGGCATTCTTAAAGGCAAAGAATTTACATTTTCTTCTTTCGACTTAGGAGGCCATGCTGAAAAGTAAATAAACGTCATTAACATTTGAAATCTTTATGTCTACATATTTATTTCTCAACGCAGTCACTAAGGTGACAAACACATTTCTTCAAACGAGGTACCAGTTTGTTGATACTGTAAGTATAAAATGTTGAAATTGTTGACGGTGTCACAGCGTCATCTCTGCTTCTACAGCATCATCGCTTTCAAAGTAGAGTGGTCGAAGGTGTTCATTTAGTTTTGGATATAAATGAAAATTGGATGGGGGCAAGCCGGGATTCTAAAAGAGTTTATCGATGACAGCGCAAGTCGTCAGGTTGTTGCAGATGTCGCAACACCCGTGTGTATTGTGACATTGGCACGCTGAAGGAGAGGATGCACCAAGTATCCATGTTTAGAAACACTCTCGTGAGCAGACTTTCTCGTGGAGAACGCAGCAATGTCCGTGCACTTGTCCAAGTAGCCAGACCTTCCCTGAGTCCTGAAACAAATTTCACGATCACTTTCGACGTCCTGTAGTACACGGGGGAATATCCAGTTCTGGGGATTCGTACAACATGTCTTCAAATTTACAGCCATTTGTTTCTGGCACATTATTTTGTAAAACATATCAGGCATTTATTACGGCAAGTGTAAATTCATCTCGAACATCCCTTGAGTGAAAAATTCTCCGTTCTCTATTTATTTGCCGTAGTGTATTCTATAAACCTCCTCGTCCGAGACGGTCGCTTTTTGAGGGTTCTTTTTTCTTGGGGGGGTCTTCGGTCTTCTGACTGGTTTGATGTGGTCCGCCATGAAATACTCTGTGCCAGCCTCTTCATCTCAGACCAGCACTTACGATCTACGTCTTGGATATATTCCAATCTCTGTCTTCCTGTACAATTTTTGCCCTCTAGAGTTCCCTCTAGTACCACGGAAGTCAATCCCTGATGTCATAACAGACGTTCTATCATAGTGTTCCCTCTCCTTGTCAGTGTTTCCGGTTCTGCATAGACCTCCTTATTCATGACCTTATCCTTCAATCTAATATCCAACATTCGCCTGTAGCACCACATCCTAAATGCTGCGATTCTCCTCTGTTCCTGTTTTCCCACAGTCCATGTTTCACTACCACACAGTACTGTGCTTCAGAATTATATTCTCAGAAATGTTTTCCTCCAATTAACACCTATGTTTGATAGCAGTAGACTTCTCTTGGCCAGGTATGCCCATTTAGCTAGTGCTAGTCTGCTTTTGAAGTCCTCCTTGCTCCGTCCGTTATCGGTTATTTTGCTGCCTAGGTAGCAGAATTCCATAACTCCATATACTTCGTGACCATCTATCCTGATGTTAAGTTTCTCGCTGTTCTCATTTCTTCTACTTCTCATTAGTTTCGTCCTTCTTCGATTTACTCTCAGTCTACATTCTGTCCCGATTAGACTGTTCATTCCCTTCAGCATATCATGTAATTCTTCTTCACTTTCACTCAGGATAACAATGTCGCCAGCGAATCATATAACTCAAAGCATTTCACTCTTGAACCTTTCTTTTATTTCCATCACTGCTTCATCCATGAAAAAACTGAACAGTAGGTAGGAAAGAATACACCCGTGCCTTCCACTCTTTTGAATCCGACACTTCGTTCATCCTCCTCCACTATTTTCTCTTGGCTCTTGTACATTTTGTATATAACACATCTCTCCCTATAGTGTACCCCTATTTTTCTAGAATGTCGAACATTTTGCACCATTTTACATCGTCGAACGCTTTTCCAGGACGACAAATCCTTTGAACGTGTCTTCACTTTTCTATAGTCTTGCTTTCATTATCAACGGAAGCGTCAGAACTACCTCTCTGGTGACTTTCCCTTTTCTAAAGCCAAACGGACCGTCATCTAACACATCTTCAATTTTCTTTTCCATTTATCAGTAGATTATTCTTACCAGAAACTTGCATGTATGAGCTGTTAAGATGATTGTGCGAAAACCAGCCATCGGAATTGTGTGGATGATATGTCTCCAGACTCATCCATTCTAACTAGTAACGTCAATAGTCGTTTTTTTTGCCACTCCCACCCCCCCCCCCCCCAACGATTTTAGAAATTTCGACGGAATTCTTTTATTGCTTGTTAATCTTCTTCCTTCACAAGGACACATTAAGTTTTCAGATATACCAAATGCTTTGTCCCCGACAATGGCGCACAGCATCGGTACTCCCTTTTTTGATATGGGACTATTTTCTTATGTTTTTAAACCCTTAGTAATGAGATTTTCATACAAAATTGACTGCATAATAACAGATGTGTCACGATATTTTCTGTATGCTCCAACATACATGTAACTGAACTTGTAATCCTCAGCGCATCAAGCAACTAGAACGACGAAAAATTAATAACAATTATTATGAGAAAAAGGGCTTAATACATTACTAGCCATTAAAATTGCTACACCAAGGAGAAATGCAGATGATAAACTGGTATTCATTGGACAAATATATTATACTGGAACTGACATGTGACTACATTTTCACGCAATTTGAGTGTATAGATCCTGAGAAGTCAGTACCCAGAACAACCACCTCTGGCCGTAATAACGGCCTTGATACGCCTGGGCTTTGAGTCAAACAGAGCTTGGATGGCGTGTACAGGTACAGCTGCCCATGCAGCTTCAACACGATACCACAGTTCGTCAACAGTAGTGACTGGCGTATTGTGATGAGCCAGTTGCCCGGCCACCATTGACCAGACGTTTTCAATTGGTGAGAGATCTGGAGAATGTGCTGGTCAGGGCAGCAGTCGAACATTCTCTGTATCCAAAAAGGCCCGTACAGGACCTGCAACACGCGGTCGTACATTAACCTGCTGAAATGAAAGGTTTCGCAGGGATCGGATGAAGGGTAGAGTCACGGGTCGTAACACATCTGAAACGTAACGTCCAATGTTCAAGGTGCCGTTAGTGCGAACAAGAGGTGACGGGACGAGTAACCAATGGCACTCCGTACCATCACGCCGGGTGATACGCCAGTATGGCGGTGACGAATACACGCTTCCAATGTGCGTTCACCGCGATGTCGCCAAACACGGATGCGACGATCATGACGCCGCAAACAGAACCTTGATTCATCCGCAAAAATGACGTTTTGCAATTCGTGCACCCAGGTTCGTCGATGAGTACATCGCAGGCGCTCCTTTCTGTGATGCAGCGTCAAGGGTAACCGCAGCCATGGACTCCGGGCTGATAGTCCATGCTGCTGCAAACGTCGTCGAACTGTTCGTGCAGATGGTTGTTGTCTTGCAAACGTCCCCATATGTTGACTCAGGGATCGATACGTGGCTGCACGGTCCGTTACAACCATGCGGATAAGATGCCTGTCATCTCGACTGCTAGTGATAGGAGGCCGCTGGGATCCAGCACGGCGTTCCATATTACCCTTCTGAACCCACCGATTCCATATTCTGCTAACAGTCATTGGATCTCGACCAATGCGAGCAGCAATGTCGTGATACGATAAATCGCAATCGCGATAGGCTACAATCGGACCTTTATAAAAGTCGGAAACGTGATGGTACGCATTTCTCCTCCTTACACGATGTATCACAACAACGTTTCATCTGGCAACACCGGTCAACTGCTGTTTGTTTACGAGAAATGGGTTGGAAACTTTCCTCATGTCAGCACGTTGTAGGTGTCGCCACCGGCGCCAACTTTGTGTGAATGCTCTGAAAAGCTAATCATTTGCATACCACAGCATCTTCTTCCTGTCGGTTAAATTTAGCGTCTTTAGCACGTCATCTTCGAGGTGTAGCAATTTTAATGGCCAGTAGTGTGTGTCCCACCATCTCGCTCTGCTGCTTAGTCATGACTAACCATCAACTGGATAACTAAATTGATTGCTTAACATTGCTGCTGCCTAGTGCCTTATACGCAATACTGGCGAGGCCATCCACCTACAAATATTTACGAGTTTAATATGTTACTCTGTAAATCAAGTAAGCTGCGCTCAACTTGAAGTATTATTTCAGCACTTCAGTGCTTTACTAGACATGGTGGTGTGCTCTTGACTGCCTCCCAACTCTAAACAGAATTACACAGCCAGGTAAGGGAGACCTACTTTTCACCACATACATCGAAATATGGTGCAGATTGACTTAGCATTATTGTCATTTTTATAGGTGAAAGAAGCGTTCAGTAACAGAAAATATTTAGGATCAAGTGGAGATCGAACTCAAAGACTAAGATACAAAGGCACATTTCTGGACAACCCATGAACAAAATATTTATCAAACAGAAACTGCGCCTGCCGATCGTGGTGGCCGAGCGGTTCTAGGCGCTACAGTCTGGAACCGCGTGACCGCTACGCTGGCAGGTTCAAATCCTGCCTCGGGCATGGATGTGTGTGATGTCCTTGGGTTAGTTAGGTTTAAGTAGTTCTGTGTTCGGACTGATGAACCCAGAAGTTATGTCCTATAGTGCTCAGAGCCATTTGAACCAGAAACTGCGCAGAGGCTAGGAAACAAATACTAAATCTGTGCAGGAAGTAAACTAAGAAAATACGGTGGCATTATTTGTTACTCATTTGTAATTTACGTATAATTTATTGGTGAATAAATTTCTTGGAATGACCTACTTATCAGAATAATTCTCCGTACAGAAATATATTCGAATAATAACCAACCCTTTTTAACACATATTACGCTTCCTTTCTGCTTCTGTTCATATTTCAAATGTAACGAGTCATACTGGTTCATTTTCTCGCTTTATCCACGAAAGCCTACACTGTAGCTGGACTGATGATTTTTATAAATTATGAACAAAGTTGACGATTGCAGCCTGTTGTCACACTCCTAAACGTCAATGTTTTTAATCTGTTCTGTTCAAAATATGTCTAAACGTCAGTGCGATTTTAGCAGCTGACTGAAAGCGAGCGTTAATTCATCAGGTGTTATTTCATAGAAATATACAGTACTAGAACTGAAACAATCATTTTCAACAACATTGAATATTCAGTTATCACTTTAATTTTCGTTACACTGTGGTAACACTTGATGAATCTCAGGTTTGCATCACACACCTTCTCCATATAAAACATGGAAAATCTACATACGAAAAGAAGTTCTAGTTCTAAATGCATTTGAACGCTTGCTGGGCCCGTTAGCGCCACTACGTCGTGTCCAAGTTGTGTAGGTACAGTATATGTTTCTTTACCCACGTGTCAAGGCCATGCTGCTGTTGTCCATTACTCTGTGAGTGAGCACCGCGTGATGTCGAGTGAGTGAACTCCCAGTCGTGTGATTCTGCGAGTGCATGCATGGCGAATGATGTAGATGAGCAATGTTCACGCGGATTCGCTACGCAGCTCCACTGCTCTAGTAAATACCTAAGTCAGACACTCTGCTCATCACACACTTCGCCCGTGCCCTCCTTGGAGGTGATCTGTACTATTCCACTGTGATACACTGCAGCATGATAATTGTAAAATGAATAAGGAAAAGGGAAAATAAACACAAGTGAAAGAACTTAATAATAGAGGCAAAAACTTTCCGCTAGAAATAGGTCCGCCAACGAGCCATTTTCGTGTTTACCGCTGTTGAGTGTAACGAGCCACTAGTATAAATCAATTTCAAATTCGAATTTTTAGATCAGTTCCCCTCGTAATGTGCGAATATGATACAGGAACGATAGTTAAAGTGGAACCCCTGCCCTGATCTGGACATTTCAACTGGGATCAGCTCCAACAGCGGTTACGTGGAATGTCTCGTATAACAAGTACAAGTATACATTAAATTATAACATCTAACGAACTGAATTGTTATGGCATTTCTTGTTAATTTTGGTTTGGGAGAGAAATCGGCAAGTTTACACACAAAATACACAGTGGTTATAACTGAATTTCCGCTAATTCAGAAGGCCCCCACAAGAAACGAGTCATGGTTGGTCAATGAAGCTTTTTGGAGACGTTTGTAAGGACATATGGAAGAGAAATAAACACACTTTGATTCCGAAATCACAAGGTAACGATTTTTTAGTGCGTGCCATGTTTTCGTACCAGGTTACAAAAAGCACTGTGAGACTTATCATCTGAAGTCATCAGTCCCCTAGACTTAGAACTACTTAAACCTAACTAATCTAAGGACACATCCATGCCAGAGCAGGATTCGAACCTGCGACCGTAGCAGCAGCGCAGTTCCGTACTGAAGCGCCTAGAACCGCTCGGCCACAGCTGCCGGTTCCAGGTTACATACGTTGCCCAGTGTGGCCATTATCTGCACCCACAACAGCCTGGAACGGCACTAGAGATTGCTCTACTTCTGCACGCAACAATAGTCCACCATGAAATTTTCGCTCGTCATGACATAAAACCTTCACTGCTTGAAAATTACACATTGTGTCCAGCATTCTCAGCTATGGCGACAGTAACTTCAACAGTTTGTGGCCCAATTAGCTGT
This sequence comes from Schistocerca piceifrons, assembly GCF_021461385.2. NCBI lineage: Eukaryota > Metazoa > Arthropoda > Insecta > Orthoptera > Acrididae > Schistocerca > Schistocerca piceifrons. The sequence continues at coordinate 565,754,203 of NC_060138.1, forward strand.
CAGCCTCTCCCAGGAGCAGTTCCCAAATCGCCAGTTAATTCGAGCTTCTGAATCTTGTACTTAAGCACAGGTGCGGAAGGAGGACCCTTCTATGTTCCTTTAATGCATCGATACTCGAGAAGAACAGCAGCACTCTTGTTATTGTTCTGACAGAACAGTTCTAGGAGTAAAGACCGTGTTCACTGTCTTAGACTGTAATGTACGCTGATGCTTGTCTTTCAAACCCACATATCCATACCAGTACTGGCGCATAGCGGCAGATCGTAACAAAAATACCGCTAACAACGCAAATCCTGCAGCGCACAGTCAGATAATCATTCATTTAAAGCTGGGCACCCGTTCAGTAAATAGCTTTCCATCCACAGTGGCTCAAGCAGTGCAAATTTAATAACAATCCTGTATAGATTACCGACGAGGACAGTATTTCACACGAAAGTCAATGTCGAAGGTTAACCAGAAGTTTGCTGCAGTCTCACAAAGGTCTTATTTACTGTTTCATGTTTATTGGAACGTTTTTGCTGCTATAGTCGAATACCTAAACCCGTCCCAGATTCCAGTATTAACTATCATACACCGTGCATATCATGTCTTCATGATAACAACAGTAACCTACCTGACAGTAGAAAAGATTTTTTTTCCTCACAATACAGAAGTAGTATGAAGGAACTTTCTGCTACATTTAGTTCACGCTCAGTTGTAAAGATTGGTGAAAAATTACCGAAACAGGCACTATGCTACTGTGGAGGAAATGCATTGCTGACTGAGCTGCAGTTGTCGCATTTCCTCTTTTAGTTCAGCTCAGATTTTAAAAATGAGATCTGATGTACCGTGATTTTGTGCACACCTTCTTACCACCCCTCTGCAAACATGCACAGACAGAAGTGTCCTGTGCCTCCTTATTTGCTCTCGAGTTTCCCCCACTTCACTTGTTGGCTTCTAAGCCTGTCAGCTCCTCAGAGCTCAGTTGCATGGAGAAGACAACGTCAAACCAGAAGTAATCCGCAGAACAAAGAGATACAAACAAAACGACATCGATGTCATTGGTGGCAGCAGGAAACAGAAGAATGGAAACACAGTACAGAACGCTCACCGAACGAACTACCCGTTGTAAAGCTACATCTGCAGGCGTTATTAATTTTTGCTGAATAATATCTAATAGTATCTCATTCTTCTGAGATACTCGCACTATCAACGAACAGAGGATGAAATTAAATCGAGGCCCCATGCTAGGGGTCAAAATGTAAATTTTGAGATTGAGAAATAAATGCAAATCAGCAATGATTAATTTGAAAGACATTTTTGTTACGTAAGTTCACGCAAAACTTTGAAGATTGGTGAAAAAGTATAAAACACGTGCCTTGCACACGGATCGTAATTGCTAAAAAAATTATAATTTAATAAAACTTGTATTAACACCTTCAGGCGATGTGGTTTCATTTGAAGCCACCTAGCATTTTCTCATTCCGTGGCATTTCTACAATAGCTACATCTGTAGCGATGCTTTATGTCTCCAGTAGATGCTAGTCCTGTAGCAGCTGCAATTTGAACAACTTCATATGTTTATAATCGTAGCAGTTACATGAGAAAGAAGGAACCTTATTTGTATGAAGTGGGAGATTTTCTTTGTTTTTAAATTGTAATGGAATGGCTCCTTTGGAAACCACTACAGCTGTGAGAAGTTGTTATACTTCCAATTCACGAGATACACTCTCACAGACTAAAGGAAGAGGGAATTCTGGCTTGGAATTGATTTCTTGTGATGGCGCCTCAAATTGACGGTAGCAGTGAAAGTGGAGGTGATGTGTTAGCTGAAGACCGTGATCTCGATTCATGAACGAAGAAATCATTACTATTCCCCTCTGCATTACTTCAGTGACTGATAGCAAAGAACCATTAGCAAAAGAACAAAAAAGCAAAACTGTTGCTCCAGCTGAAGAACCTACAAAAGAAGCAAAGTATTTACAAATACATGGCACCTTGAGGCACTGTGTTCTCTCTAACACGAAGGAGGAACATCACAAAAGCAGATGGAAGTGTGTTCTCTGTCAAGTAACACTGTGCCTAACACCAAAAGGAACTACAGTTTACATTATCATCAAATGTAAAGGCATTTCACTCGCAGTAGCTCCATTTGAAACCACCCCGTATTTCATTAATTAATCTATGTAACACTTGTTTCTCACATCGTTCTGTCTCAGTTTGTGTCTAATAATGTAATCAAAACAAGAAAATTCTAAAACTTGAACTATTTAATATCTCGAGTCTGAGAGGGTCAACTGGTTGTCTCCCTGAAAAATAATATGAGCAAAACCTGGGAAATTCTGGAAACAATGACCTATCGGGTTACTACTGTATTGGTGAAGGGCTGGTTGCGTATTAAGTAAGAAGGTTGATGAGTACATGGGTGGGACCGTGTGACGTGCAGTAAACTTCACGAGCATGTCGCAGGTGGTGGACGCATGACGTACGGTTGGCGCTTATTGCAGGCAGCTGGACGGTCTCTGGGGGCGGCGCCACGTGACTGCAATATTTCTGCAGAGGGCGGTGTTATCTGGCCGGCTCCCCCTGACCCCGGCCGCCCTTCGCCCTCCGCCTGGCCCTGCACGCTGCACCCGGCAGAGGCGCAGTATGTTTCCCAGCGCGGGGGCGGCCCTCGCGCGAGGACCACTGTACTGTCCCTTTGCTATCGACGTCCGGCCGCGCCAGATAACGGACGCACCTGCACCACGGGGCGGTATTTCTTCCTTCCGGCGAGAAACCACAATTTATCGGCGCGCTATCAACTGTTGCGTTAGCCGGGCCAACATTCCGAAGAACGCTTAGCTGCAGATCCGATATCAGCAGCAGATATTTGGTTCGATGTTTTCGCCGAAATGCAGTGGAATTCTGACGCGATTTTTGAGTCGACGGCTTGTTTTATTGCACGTTTTGCATACAGTATACGTCTCGTTTTCTCGAAGAGGCAATTTAACAATTTTGTGCAATATCGACTATACCTACACCATGTAATTTATTTGTCTTCTTACGCTTAATGTGACATCTATACTATAATATTCTTTGCTTACCATCCTACACTGAAGTGGCGAAGTTCATCGGATACCTCCTAATATTGTGTCGGATCTCTACTTCCCGTCGTAGTGCAGTAACTCAACGTGGCGTGGACTCAACAAGTCGGACAGCCGTTGTGGCCGAGCGGTTCTAGGCGCTTCAGTCCGAAACCGCGCTGCTGCTACCGTCGCAGGTTCGAATCCTGCCTCGGGCATAGATGTGTGCTCAAAGCCATTTGAACCATTTCTATAGATGTTGTAACACCATAACTCTACTGATTTATTTTGACTTTTGTTTTATTTAATCTTACATCGTTGAGCTTCTGTAAATGTGTTTGAATCGATAATACAAAATTGTATTCTCCTTTCTCGGTTAAAACTTTGATGTCATGGTTTGATTCTATGCAATGTAGTGTATCTGTCATTTAAATTCTTTGTCCCAATTCGAGGGAGACAAAACTTACTGTATACATTTGGTATTTGTTTAAATAATTTTTTTATAGAAATGTCAATATGTGCAAAGGTTCTGTTTATTTAAAATGTTTGGCTGTTGTTACGTAATTGCTGATCCTCACTTCGGGTTTTTAATTATTTCATATGCAAAAGGTGTTGTGGTTCCCCTCGGGAACGGAACTGTGTAGCGCGCGCAAATTGTGGTTGGTCTAGGTAGAAAAGGTGGAACTGAGAGTCAGTCGAGGACGAGTTACCAAACTGTGAACTGCCCATGTAAAAGTTGGATATTGTGCTGGTTCCGAGAGAGGCATTTCCTGACGCTTTGCAGTGCCTGGGATGGAAGGATAAATAGCTGGAACTATTCTGGAATTGATATCTCTCATCGCCACCAAGAAATGACAGAGTCCAGCAATTCGGCCTACAAATTCGTCTACCAACATGCAACGGCCACCACATTTCACAATCACTGTAATGGAACACTGTAGTAATGTACAGTGAAGGATCAGCTTATTGGATGTGTTAGTGTGCTCAAACATAAGGTAATTTATAACTGAATTTATGTACCTACCTTGATTTTTTATCCTTATCATAACTCCTCTCAAGTTCCTCTCCGTATGAACTTAAGTGATTACCGAGTGTCCTTACTGAAAGGACATTGAAGCCCATTGTTTTACTAATTAATGCCTCTTGAACATAGTAAAAAGAAAGTTAATGTAGCAAGAGAGTGAGTTAAAGGAAATGATGCTTGCTAAAAAAAATTTCCTATTAAAACTGTTCATTAATATGTTGTTGCCAACTTCAAACTTAAAAGTTCTTAAGACTGAGACTTATAATGTTTTGCTTAGTAAATGATCACATTGCTGCCTGTTGCAAATAGCAAAAGGTTAGTCGGTATCTTACAAATATGTTAATTTTGTGTCTCACTGTAGTAAAAATGGAAAACTGAAATTGTGAAAAGTTATATACTCATGCTTGCTAAGCACTGGTTTCTTTTGTGTATTGAAAACCGTGAACATGTGCAGGTGTCAGAGTTCATTGCCCTCGCATGTGGCAAAATATAGGTTGTGTTAGTCCGTTAAAGTTACTCTTACTTATTTTCTTGAACAAGAATGTCAATCATTCTCTTGCCTAATTAGGCTGTCGACCGTTTTCCTTATTCTTTGAACAGTGTAGATAGGTAAAATATTGTTTGTTACTGTTTAAATATTTATGCAACTCTGGCTTTCACTTCGGATAAGGCACCTCCGTTATGTACAACACGGTCAACATAACAAAATTCCTCTCAGAAGGTAACACTGCTCTGTTGCTTTATGCCATAATTACTTTAACAAGATAGTTTTTATTTCATGACCTGCTTCCAACTTCAAGGTTATGGTATAACAGTAGCAGACGGTAGAGTTATACGTGGCTTTTCCGTGACTGGGCTACCTTGTTCTGTTGGGGCATAGTACGTAACAAGCCAAACTTGGCATTTGATTGTATAAGCTACGTAAATCCAATTGCAGTGTTATACTGTCCATAATTGCAGAAGCGTTGCCAGTGCAGGATTTCGTGCACGAACTGACCGCTAAATTACGTCCTATACATATGCGATGTTATTCATGTTGGGCAATCTCGGTGCCAAATGTTTCACTTCAAATGTCCCGAAAGTTCTTCAAGAAAAATCGTGAACAGTTTTGGTCCTGTGACATGGTGCATTGTCATCCATGAAAATTCCACTATTGTTTGGGAACATGAAGTCCATGAATGGCTTCCAATTTTCACCAAGTAAGCGAACATAGCCGTTTCTAGTCAAAGACTGATTCAGTTGAGTCAGACGTCATAGTACATCTCATGCAAATGCAGCCTAAGCCACTAGGGAATCACCAGCAGCTTGCGCAGTATCTTGTTGATAACTTGGGTCCATGTCACCATGTAGTCTGCGCTACACGCAAACGCTACCATCAGAACGAGCAGATACTGCAGGCGGTGTCGTGCTGTTAGCGAAGACACTCGAATCGGCTGTCATCTGCCACAGTCCAATAACCGTGCCGTTGAAGCAAGTGCACTTATCAGTTGCTCTGCAGCGAGTGTTTTCCGATTTTACTCCCCTAAACGAAGCTGATTCTGCCTGCAGAGCATCTCTGCCAGTCAACTACTGTGGAGCGTGTGAGTTCTGACCAATAAGAATCTTGTAAATAAGTTTAACAAAATCCTACTATTCAGATTTCATCATGGTTTTCCTATATTGGGGTGGTGCAGGACGGAAGGCAGACAATCTCTCCTACTTCATGACAGGATTTCAGCCTCACCCACCCAAGCGCTTCCATATAGACATGCACAGGAAAACGCTGCTTCTACTGAAAGAATTATTGTAAGGCAATAAATAAACATTCCTTTGAAAAACAGCTGCAGACAATGACTGATCCCAAGACCTCAATTTATGAGTGCTTCATTGAACCCTCAGATCTTTATCTCGCCAAAAAGGGTTCCTCCTAGCATCACTTATAATGCAGTTTACGGAATGCAGACCGCCCTCCTACGCCCGATGTCCGGACAGAGGGCACTGTGACTTCCTTGTTCTTTATTTGCTTGGACGCTGCTTTCAGCGCTGAAGAAGTTTATGGCAGCCTGGTCCTTCTAAGTTATATTCCCCGTCATGAGCCAGCGAAAGAAAGCTCCCAAGGCTGCAGAAAATAATAGGTCCACATTCACCACAATAAAAGCAAAGGAGAAGAAGAAGTGTAATTACATGGGAAATCACTGGCAATACCGACAATTGTCTGCCAGTTTCATGCACCGTTAAAGAATCTAATATACTGACAATTAAGATGTGCAAATTAGACTACAAATTAGTTTGACAATTTGGGCACAACCTTCCATGTAACAGTATTCAGTAACGGTATCTGTTGTTTAATCACCCTTATCACATTAAGGGCTTCATTAAACTTCTACAGTCTCGTGTCTGCGATTTGGTTATATGGCAGAAAATCAAGGACGACCGTGTAACGCCCAAACACCAGTCATCGTGATTTTCTCTGTTAGTCGCTGGATCTTAAGCTTCTTAGACCTTTGAGAAGGGTGTGACTACTTTAGACAGATTGCTTCTTCATGGCAGATCCCATCTTTATTTATTTTGGACGTTTTAAACACGTCGCATCGACCTTCTACTCTTGTCTCCCTCAAATCGACTGGCAATAGCCAATATGTCACTAATGCACACATTTTCTGAAAACCTTTTTGCCTTCTTATGTACGCCATTATGGTCACAGTTCACAGCTGTAGCAGTCTCGAAGATTGTGTATACCAAGTCACTGAATATCAACCTGTCATCTCTACAAGCTTTTTGGTGGTCACAGTTGATGTCTTCCTAATTTTCTGGTTGTCTTTAATGGTGATTACCCTTATGTCTGTTCTTTTCATCTGCCTGAGTACGCTTCTGATGCCAGTTAATTCTTCTCTGTGCATATTTGTGTTTGTCGGAAGCTTGCATCCTTCCTTCGTCGAGACAGACTCTGAGTCATTACAATCATTACTACAAGGGTGTTCAAAAATTCAGTGACCAAGCTAATAGATATTACAACAGAGGGAACAACAAATGTATTTCATTAAGCAACTAAGTGTCAGAAACGCAAAAAGAGTTACCACTAAGCACTCTTAAGTAAAGCCATGGCGAACGTGATTCTTCACCTTCTTCAGAACATCATTACGCACATCTCATCTGAGGTAAGTAGTGTTGTTACAACTTGAAGTTCGCACTGAGCTAGTAAATGGAATGTAGTGTTGTAGTACCGGACGTGCCACGTAACATTGAGCGCTGCTGAAGATAATTGTCGAAGAGCTCAGCGAATGTATGGTGAACGTTCCCTTGTGCGAAGCTGCCCACATAATGTCACATCAGCTGCAGTACACGACTGTTTACTCTGTACCTAAACTTCATCGTTCACAGATACAGTACAGCCAAACCAGAGACGGCGCGTACACATACGTACTTTTGAGGAAGATGTGCTGTTACGCTTAGTGTACATACTAGGTGTTATTACAAGAGCTATTGCCGCTCAGTGCGCTGTTCGCAATAGTTTAGTGTAGCAGCTGTTGCTGGAACCATTGGTGCATCCGTTTAGTCCTACCACAGTACAGAATGTAGGACAGGGAGACGATTATCCACGTCTGGTTTCTGCAGCATCTTGATGGACGCCCACACTTTCCTAAAGCTGTTTACAGATGAGGCAGAGTTTACTTAGGAAATCATACGAGTATATGGTTATCATAATTCGCATGTACGGGCGAATGAACACCGAAGAACAGCATTTATGCGACGACAGGAAACTGCAAGAAACATATGGGCTGGTATCATGGGGGAATTTTAGAACATGTTTTTTGCTCGCGTATCATGTCGTTTTTGGAAACCCAGAATCTACTCTGTAGGAATCAACATGGATTCCGGAAACAGCGATCGTGTGAGACCCAAATCGCTTTATTTGTTCATGAGACCCAGGAAATATTAGATACAGGCTCCCAGGTACATGCTATTTTCCTTGACTTCCGGAAGGCATTCGATACAGTTCCGCACTGTCGCCTGATAAACAAAGTAGGAGCCTACGGAATATCAGACCAGCTGTGTGGCTGGATTGAAGAGTTTTTAGCAAACAGAACACAGCATGTTGTTATCAATGGAGAGACGTCTACAGACGTTAAGGAAACCTCTGGCGTGCCACAGGGGAGTGTTATGGGACCATTGCTTTTCACAATATATATAAATGACCTAGTAAATAGTGTCGGAAGTTCCATGCGGCTTTTCGCGGATGATGCTGTAGTATACAGAGAAGTTGCAGCATTAGAAAATTGTAGCGAAATGCAGGAAGATCTGCAGCGGATAGGCACTTGGTGCAGGGAGAGGCAACTGACCCTCAACATAGATAAATGTAATGTATTGCGAATACATAGAAAGTAGGATCCTTTATTGTATGATTATATGATAGCGGAACAAACAAAAAATGGTTCAAATGGCTCTGAGGACTATGGGACTTAACTTCTGAAGTCATCAGTCCCCTAGAACTTAGAACAACTAACCTAAGGACAGCACACACATCCATGCCCGAGGCAGGATTCGAACCTGCGACCGTAGCGGTCGCGCGGTTCCAGACTGAATCGCCTAGAACCGCTCGGCTACAACGGCCGGCGCGGAACAAACACTGGTAGCAGTTACTTCTGTAAAATATCTGGGAGTACGCGTGCGGAACGATTTGAAGTGGAATGATTACATAAAATTAATTGTTGGAAAGGCGGGTGCCAGGTTGAGATTCATTGGGAGAGTCCTTAGAAAATGAAGTCCATCAACAAAGGAGGTGGCTTACAAAACACTCGTTCGACCTATACTTGAGTATTGCTCATCAGCGTGGGATCCGTACCAGATCGGGTTGACGGAGGAGATAGAGAAGATCCAAAGAAGAGCGGCGCGTTTCGTCACAGGGTTATTTGGTAACCGTGATAGCGTTACGGAGATGTTTAGCAAACTCAAGTGGCAGACTCAGCAAGAGAGGCGCTCTGCATCGCGGTGTAGCTTGCTCGCCAAATTTCGAGAGGGTGCGTTTCTGGATGACGTATCGAAAATATTGCTTCCCCCTACTTATCTCTCCCGAGGAGGTCACGAATGTAAAATTAGAGAGATTCGAGAGCGCACGGAGGCTTTCAGACAGTCGTTCTTCCCGTGAACCAGACGCGACTGGAACAGAAAAGGGAGGTAATGACAGTGGCACGTAATGTGCCCTCCGCCACACACCGTTGGGTGGCTTGCGGAGTATAAATGTAGATGTAGATGTAGACTTCTTAGTTGGGTCCTATACGTTGCATCTCCGAACCAGTCGGAGAATATACTGTTTTTGCAAGAGCCCCTGCCAACGTTACTGCGAGAGTTTCCCCGGCGTATCAGAGGGATTATTTGGTTCCTTATGGTGGTGCCTGGTTGCGCTTCGCAGAACCAGTATGTGAGGTATTAACACTTATTATCGGCAGCCTGTGTGTCGGCATACAAGATTCCCGGTCCTCACCCAACTAGACTCCTATCTCTGAGTAACTTCTCATGGTCACCGTCCACGGCCACGTACAAAATTATGAAAGTAGTAATATAAGCCATTGATTTTATAAATTATTAATTTTCACTGTATAAGTTACGACATTAAGGCTGTTATTAGGTGGACTACTGCAAAGACAGTGCTTGAGAACAAATCAGACTTTACAAATCCTCCGATGACATCTATAGATGTAGGAGGATCTTTAAAGTTTCGCATGGGCTGAAGCACACTCGTTGCACTATACCACCTGATAATGGCGTTAAGCCGAAATTGCAGTAGTGAAAAATAAATTTATAGTCAAAGGCGAATATGATGTTCTTTAAAGAGTTCTTTCCTTGACGCTATATGTATGTATTTTATTCCTGTGGTCTCAGAGGAAAAATTCATTACAACAGTTCTTGGAGCGACCACACTCATACAGAACGCGCCACACGTTTTGCTTGGAACACGGGATCTGTGAGGAAGTTCATTGTTCATTCTGAATTTTTATTGGGAGACAGATCAGAATAATGATGGAATGAAACACATTTAAGGTTTCTAGAATGAAATTTTCACTCCACAGCGGAGTGTGCGCAGATATGAAAATTCCTGGCGGATTAACACTGTGTGCCGGACCGAGACTAGAACTCGGGACCTTTACCTTTTGCGGGCAAGTGCTCTACCGACTGAGCTACCCAAGCACAACTCACTCCCCGTCCTCATAGTTTTAATTCAGCCAGTAACTCGTCTCCTACTTTCAAAAAAAAAGTTTCACATTTAAGGTCGTTTTTTTCACAATCACACTTTGTGACCTCCTAGATGTCTCTGAGACTCTCTTTCGACACAAACAGAATTTATTAATAGTAGTCCTTGTCATCGTATTTGATAGTTGGGGCAATGAGTTTCCGAATACCCTGTGTAAAAAATTTCGTTTCTGCATTGCATTCGGCATATCTCTTACGTAAACGATCTCAAAAGACATGTTGTTTTACTGCTACGAGGCGAAATAGAGCAGATTTTACCTTGAAATTTATAACAAACGATGCGCTGCTGGAGAAAACCGCAAAACTCGTTAGGGAAAAGTTTTTCTGCGAAGTTGTTAGGGAAAATGAGCGACATCGGACAATATTTGCTCCTGCCGAAATAGAGCGACCGACCGCGGGCGGTTTGCGCTTCCTTCGCATTACAGACGATGGCTTCCTCGAGCATCAAGAAAGCATTCAAGTAAAAGCGCTGTTTGCGCGCACACAACGGGTGGCGTGAGAGAAGGAGGGGGAGAACGATGGGAGAGTGAGAGATGTATAGAGGGAGAGAGAGGAGCGGACAGAGAAGAGAAAAGGAGGGAGCTCCGCCGTGGCCGTTTATTCCACTCTCGTAGTAGCAGCTGTGCGCAGACAACCCAGTTTGTGGCTTCCGCCAGTAAATCAGACGGCCTGCAGACCCCGTCTTCCCACTGCGTCGGCCGCCGCCGCCACCACCACCACCAACCACCACCACCACCACTACCACCAATGGCGCCGCCGCCTCCGCCGCCGCCACCACCGGCGCCGTAGCACGAAACAACTTTGTTGCCATTCTCCAACGTCAAGCACTTTCCTGTTTTCCCAATATAAATACGAAATGCTGCACAACAGAAAAAAATAAAGGGAAGCAAAAGGTAAACTCTAAAAAACTCGTTGTTCCTGGGTTATCTGATCCACTCCGTTTCATGAAATTTGGAACCAATTGAATCGTTGCAGTGGAGGCCACCGACGAAGTTACTGTAATAACAGTACAGTCGGCGAAAAACAGCATGGGGCGGAATATAACATATTTCATATCACTGTCAACAAAACAAAAGCATTTCTAGTGTGATAATTACCCATCCACATTCTCCTGGAATGTGTGCACTCTTTAGTTGTAGCCACGAGAGCCCGGTGGTAATCAGGTTTCATGACGTTGACGTCGGGTATTATGGTTTAGTGATCGAGTGCGAGCGTAGAAACCGAACGATCGCTGGATCGAATCCAGATCGGCCACGGAGCATTCCAGTCTGCCTCTAAGCTGACTTCACCTCTCAACGACGTGAAAATCCGCTAGAATCCGCTAGAATCGGTTCAGATTCCACAATGGACTGCAGATCCGAATTCCCAAGATTGATAACTGAGGCTGGTCAGGGACACGCAAATCGCGTCCTGTCGGAAGGCTTCCATTAGACTCTTGAACCACAAGTAATTATCGTTATCCCTTTGATCGAACTGCACAGTTTCAGTGTGAATTACTTTCCACTGAAGGAATCACGAATTTTCGAATCGGTTGTTTACAAAATTCGCGATGTGCAATCCTGGCCAAACAGCAACCTCGAGGTTTACTAACACTCAAGATTTAAATCAAACGTCAGCCTTCACCTTTCCTCCAGCTTATTTGCCGGTGTACACACATCAGAAAAAGGTTTTGCATCACCTCGGTTCAGAGAGTTCCGGAACCTGTACGGAAAACTGGAATAGAGATCAACATAAACATCATTTCCGCCCTTTTTATTCTTGATGTAATCCACATATTGCATGTTGTACCACCATACAAGGAGACCTTCAGAGGTGGTGGTCCAAATTGCCGTACACACCGGTACCTCTAATACCCAGTAACATGTCCTCTTGCATTGATTCATATCTATATTCGTCGTGGCCTACTATCCACAAGTTCATAAAGGCACTGTTGGTCCAGATTGTCCCACTCTCAACCGCGATTTGACGTAGTTCTCTCACAGTGGTTCGTGGGTCACGTCGTCCATAAACAACCCTTTTCAGTCTATCCCAGCTATGTTCGTTAGAGTGCATGTCAGGAGAACACGCTGGCCACTCTAGTCGAGCTATAGTGTTATCCTGAAAGATTTCATTCACAAGATGCGCACTATAGGGGCGCTAATTGTCGTCCATGAAGACGAATGCCTCGCCAATATGCTGCCGATATGACTGCACTATCGGTCGGAAGATGGTAGTCAAGTATCGTATAGCATCAGATAATCGTATAAAGGGAGTAGGATTCGTTATTAATAGGTAGATAGAGCAGAGAGTGTGTTACTGTGAACAGTTCAGTCGTAGGGTTGTTCTTATCAGACAGCAAACCAACACCGACAACGATAGTTCAGGTATACAAGACGACGTCGCAAGCTAAAGAGAAGTGTATGAGGATATTGAAAGGGTAATACAGTATGTAAAGTGAGATGAAAAACTAATAGTCATTGGAGACTGGAATGCGGTTGCAGGGGAAGGAGTAGAGGGAAAGGTTAAAGGAGAATATGGACTTGGGACAAGGAATGAGAGAGGAGAGAGACTAATTGAGTTAAACAAGTTTCAGCTGGTAACACCGAACACTCTGTTCAAGAATCACAAGAGGAGGTATACTTGGAAAGGGCCAGGTGATGCGCGAAGATTTCAGTTAGATTACATCTTCGACAGACAGAGATTCATACTGGATTGTAAGGCATACCCAGGAGCAGACATAGACTCAGATCAAAATGTAGTAGTGACGAAGAGTAAGCTGAAGTTAAAGACATTAGTCAATAAGAATCAATACGCAAGGAAGCGGTATAAGGAACTAGTAGGGAATGACGAGATGTAGCAGAAATTCTCTAAGAATATGGATACAGCAATACGGAGTAGCTCAGTAGGCAGTGCAGTTGAAGAGTAATGAACTTCTCTAAAAAGGGCCATCACAGAAGTTGGTTCAAAAAATGGTTCAAATGGCTCTGAGCACTATGGATTGGTTCAAATGGCTCTGAGCACTATGGGACTCAACTGCTGTGGTCATCAGTCCATTAGAACTTAGAACTACTTAAACCTAACTAACCTAAGGACGTCACACACATCCATGCCCGAGGCAGGATTCGAACAGAAGTTGGGAAGGAAAACATAGGTACAAAGAAGGTAACTGCGAAGAAACCATGGGCAACTGAAGAAATACTTCATTTGATCGATGAAAGGAGGAAGTACAAAAATGTTTCGGGAAATTCAGCAATAGAGAAATACACGTCGCTGAGGAGTGAAATAAGTAGGAAGAGCAGGGAAGACAAGTCGAAATCACTGCAGGGAAAATGTGAAGACATCGAAAAAGAAATGATTGTCAAAAGGACAGACTCCGCATACAGGAAAGTCAAAGCAACCTTCGGTGATATTAAAAGCAATGGAAATAACATTTAGAGTTCAACGGAAATTCCACTGTTAAGCCTGGAGGAGAGAGTGGATAGGCGGAAAGAATACATTGAAAGCCTCTATGAGGGGGGAATATTTCTCTGATGTAATAAAAGAACAAACAGGAGTCGGTTTAGAAGAGATAGGGGATGAAGTATTAGAATCAGAATTTAAAAGGGCCTTGGAGCACTTAAGATCAAATAAGGCAGAAGGGATAGATAACATTCAATCACAATTTCTAAAATCAGTTGGGGAAGTGGCAGCAAAACGACTATTCACGTTGGTGTGCAGAAAGTATGAGTCTGGCAACATACCATCTGACTTTCGGAAAAGCATCATCCTCCCATTTTCCAAGACGGCAAGAGTTGACAAGCGCGAGAATTACCGCACAATCAGCTTAACAGCTCATGCATCCAAGTTGCTTACAAGAATAATATGCAGAAGAATGGAAAAGAAAATTGAGGATGCTCTAGATGACGATCAATTTGGCTTTAGGAAAGGTAAAGGCACGAGAGAGGCAATGCTGACATTGCGGTTAATAATGGAAGCAAGATTAAAGAAAAATCAAGACTGTTCATAGAATTTATCGACCTGGAAAAAGCGTTCGACAGTGCAAAATGGTGCGAGGTTAAATTTTTCTTTAATGAAAGTTTCTTCTTCTTCTAGTTTGGGTAACTGATGGCTAACTGTAGCTTTCGTTGCTTGTAACAATGCAGGAAGAGCCGGTTGGAATCCTTTGAAACTCGGGAAATCTTAGCTTACCTTACTATACCTGTTTCTGAGATTATTATTGCTAGTGAGGGTTCCTACCTTTTTCCGCACGGGAGTTTATCTTTGTCTTGTCGTAGACGTTTTAAGATAAATTCTGACTGTAGCATTCACTTATGGGTGAAGGCTAGTGGTCCTTCTTCTTTGGAAGATTGTCGCATTGTGGGTGATTGTACTTTATATAATCATTGAATGCAGTTCTCAATAAACGGCTCTTTTAAGGGCCACAAATACTACACATTGATCTTGCCAAAAGCCGAGAAGCGATTCTTCTTGGTGTTTTAGCTCTCTGGGGCACTCTGGGATGCTCTCTGTGGCACTCTGGGATGCTCTCTGGGCTGCTCAATAGATGTCGAGCACAGTCTCTGATTGGTTGTCTTGTTTTTGGCGCGCGATTCAAATTACGTTGCAGCAAAATGGTTCAAGATGTTCGAAGTTCTGAGAAAAGTAAGGGTAATCTATAGGGAGAGACGGGTAATATAGAACACGTACGACAGCCAAGAGGGGATAATAAGAGTGGACAACCAAGAACGAAGTGCTCGTTTTAAAAAGGGTGTAAGACAAGAAGGTAGGCTTTCGCCCTACTTTTCAGCCTGTACATCGAGGAAGCAAAGATGGAAATAAAAGAACGGTTCAAAAGTGGAATTAAAATTGAAGGTGAAAGGATATCAATGACACGATTCGCTGATGACATTGCTATCCTGACTGAAAGTGAACATGAATTACATGATCTGCTGAATGCAATGAAGAGTCTAATGAGTACAGAGTACGGAATGAGATTAAATAGAAGAAAGAAGAATGATATGATAAGTAGTAGGATAGATGGTCACGAAGTCTATGAGTTTAAGAAATTCTGTACCACAAAATAACCAATGACGGACGCAGAAAGGAGGACATCAAAAGCAGACTCGAATTGGCCCGAACAGCAGAGAATCGGAGCATTTGAGATATGGTGCTCAGACGAATGTGAAAAATTAGGTGGACTGATAAGGAATCAGGAGGTTCTGCACAAATGGGAGAGGAAATATATATGTGGAAAACACTGATAAGGAGGAGGGACAGGATGATAGGACATTTGTTAAGACATGAGTTAATGAGCTCCATGGTAATAGAGGGAGCTGTAGAGGGCAAAAACTGTAGAGGAGGACAGAGATTGGAATACGTAAAGTAATTAATTGAGGACGTAGGCTGCAAGTGCTACTCTGAGATGAATAGGTTGGCACAGGAGAGGAATTCGAGGCGGGCCGCATTAAACCACTCAGAAGGTTGATGGAAACCTCCACCTTGCTGCTCTCGCTGTACATTGTGTCTAAGGAGTTCAGCCTGAGCGGGTTGCCTCCATACACGTCTCCGACGATTGTCTGGTAGAAGGCATATGCGACACTCATCGGTAAAGAGAACGTGATGCCAATCCCGAGTGGTCCACTCGACATGTTGTTGGGCCTATCTGTATCGCGCTGCAAGGTGCCGTGGTTGCAAAGATGCACCTCACCATGGACGTCGGGAGTGAAGTTGCACATAATGCAGCCTGTTGCGCACAGTTTGAGTCGTAACACGATGTCCTGTGGCTGCAC
The DNA here is from genome assembly GCF_021461385.2 of Schistocerca piceifrons. NCBI lineage: Eukaryota > Metazoa > Arthropoda > Insecta > Orthoptera > Acrididae > Schistocerca > Schistocerca piceifrons. The sequence goes on from NC_060138.1 coordinate 565,770,246, forward strand.
GGAAAACATTATTCAACTTGGCGGCGTTGCTGTTAGGGTTCCTCCGAGCCATAATCCGTAGGTATAGGTCATCCACTGCAGTAGCAGCCATTGGGCGGCCTGAGCGAGGAATGTCATCGATAGTTCCTGTTTCTCTGTTTCTCCTCCACGTCCGAACAACATTGCTTTGATTCACTCCTAGCTATCCCACCGTTCATTGAGGCTCTAAGGCCAAAAACCACACTTTTGTTCCACTGATTTATCGTATTTTCAGTACATTTCTACCGTGACACAGCAAACAGCTGACACAGAACAGAGTTTGAATAAAGGAACATCTGACTTACCTATGAGGAAGTGTGGTGCCCAAATAACAAACTTAAAATATACTTAAGAGCTCTTATCAACTAGAAAAAGAAGCGTAGAAGAACTGATACTAAAATCATATAAAATTATGTAATGTACAGTCTCGATTTCGTAATCATAGGTGTCTTGTATTCCTATTTTCTCGGAATATGCCTTAATTACGAAGCCTACAAGACATATAAAGTGAAAACACTCTTCTACATTGGTTGTCAGAACACATTATCTGTAATCTGTGGTACCGCTACTCACGAGCTATTGTGGTTGGCAGTAACTACCTCTTTACAATTTTTCATCGCTGCGCACCTTTTTGCAAACTATCACCTGAGCTCGATAAGGACACTGACATTACACTCGACAGCTCGAGCAGAACTGGAGTCCTGTACAAGCGCTCACACTGATCGGAATCGTTTTCATTACGTGGACACAAAATGACGTAGAGAACTTAACTGTGAAGAGGATAATTCGCAGACAATTCTATGCTTAGCGCTGAAGTTTAACTTAAAATGCGTCAGCTTCTAACGACTTTCGATAGGTCCGACGCAGACGTATCCTTCCATTTAGAGGCAACCGTACTGTTAAGAGAGATGCATATGAATGAAACTTTTTGATGAAGATATTTACGGTTTTGCAGAAATGGGCTAACTTTAAATTTTGGAGCTGCATAGCTCATCCAGTTTTATATTAAGTATGAATGTACTTTAGCAACAAGAATTAATGAAAAGAGTGGGAGTGTTGACACTGATGAACACTTATTGGAGAAACCACAAAGCAGAATTGCTGAAACGTTCAGGATCACCTGTTGTTGCCAAAATATTTATTTGCGACTTTGGAGACCTATGAATCTGTAACCAAACATATTTTTCTTCGTTTCGTTTATTGACGGCGTACTGGATTATATTCTAATGTAAATGGACGCTTAGCCTAAAAGTATGTATTGTCCAAATGGAAGTAATTAGGATTATATACAGCCATCCAATTTACTATCAATAATTTGTAGCCACCAAAGTCAATTTAAGTACTTCCAGTAAGCCCCATTACAAGGAGTGTCACATACATCTCAGTTATTTGACGCTGACTTTTTGCGTAACATTTGACATCATCGTTTATCAATTACTGCAGCTTTTGTAGATTTTAATAAAAATTTTCACGCATTGTTATAAACGTGGCAAGATCAACTCAGTTCTAGTTCTGCTGATGTAATTGTTATGCTTCACATGAAAGGAGACTTGAAAGTGGAAAAAAAAACAAAACATGCTTGCAGCAGACTCCCCTCCAGTCAACGGCCGTACCAATGTGGATACACCGGTTCCCGTCAAATCACCGAACTTAGGAACTGTTGGGTGTCGGATGTGGTCAGTAGCTGAGTGGATGACGGTACGAGTATGCCATCTACTGCTGACAGTTTGCCCTTTACATGAAATGTATTCGCATTTGCGAATGTGAACAACCATCAGCTGTATAATGGAATGACGAAAATGAAAATTTATGCTAAAGTGACACGCAAACGCGGATATCACGATAATCACGAGTGATTGCCTTACCAGAGGCCATGCTAATCTTCTCTGTGTTGGTCCAAATTTGGTATACGTACCACCAAAGTGAGTATTACCTGTAGGCTACGTGAGTACAACTCACAATCAGACCCAAACTTCAGTATGTCATCTACCCTGTGTTAACAATTTGTACTCCTACATTCAATATGTACATTCCATAGGGGGGAGTCATTTTAACTGTAAGTCACTTGCTCGGTGTCAGGGGATAAAATTGCAGTGCAACATCGTTTCTTCATTTAGAATGTCCCCCCCTGTACGGGAATATAGATAATGAATGTGAAATGTGGTCAGGAGATGGGGTTGAGTGGAAAGGTACAGAGCCATAATGAATTTATTAACGTTTTTAAAAACACTAATCAATTTATTTATAAAAGCAAACATCCGAGAATAACATCAACGTAAAATACTAAATTCGAGTAACCAAGTGATGGTAAACACATGAAGAGGGTAAAAATATAAAATCACTTCCTTTTTGTGAAGAATTTTAACTAATGTAAAAACAATACATTTACATTACAAACAGCAAAACATATGATCAAATGATTATGTCACTAATAGCCCCCCGGTTAGCCGTGCGAACAACAACACTGCTATTCGGGCGGGAAGGACTGCCGTTTCCCGGCACGAATCCGTCCAGCGGATTAGTGTCGAGGTCCTGTGTGCCGGCCAGTCTGTGGATGGTTTTAAAGGCGGTTTTCCATCTGCCTCGACGAATGCGGGATAGTTCCGTTTATTACGCCTCAGCTACACTGTGTCGGCAATTGCTGCGCAAAAACTGTCCCCACGTACACCATAATTACTCTACCACGCGAACATCAACATCGTAAGCACCTGAAAAGGGCAACAATGTAAAATCACTCCCTTTTTGTAAAGAATATTAACTGATGTAAAAAAATACATTTTACTGTCTGGCGTGAGACGTTCCCGGGAAGGGGGGCTACTGCGGGGACGAAGCCTCTCCGTCGTTTCTAGATCCCCAGTTCAATACAATACAATAGAATGCAATATCACAAATTTGATGATAGGGACAGTGGTAGAGGCAACGCCAGTAGCAATAATTTCTCTTTCTCCACTAACATAGGTCGGCGGTTACCGCTACCACGGTACTGAAAGGTTCAGCAAAATTTCAGTCATCGCACTCACACAATTTTAACAAGATCACAGTTAACAAGAGACACAACCACCTATCCTGTAACACAGAGACAACTCGTTAATTATTTAGTAAAATTTAATATACCAAAAATGCAGAAATTCTTCTTCCCTTTTTTTATACTAGCCAATAGGTAAATATAGACATGCTTCAGAAATAAGACTGTTAGATTTAACAATTTTCGCTGACTGTAACGTACAATTCGTAACTCAGAAGAATTACATCTGCATTCAATACCCTTAGATTCTAAAATCAATTTGGAATAGTGACAGCCACGAGTCCACAAACATTGACAGAACTGAACTCAACTAGTGCTAAGGGAAACCTTCATAAATAACACATTTATATACATAAGAACGGGCAGCCAGGATACGGAGTCATAATAGCCACCACGCGACATCAAGTGACGTGCATGCTGATCGGATGCTCACCGTGATTTCTCGTAAACTTCAGCGCCCACTGACAAACGCTTGCTTAGATAGCGCCGAGAGAATGATGTAACGAAGATGACTCGTATTTATAAACCCACAGGTATCATCCAGCAGACGACACCGCGACCAGTACCTGCAAAGGTCACACCGGCCTCCAGCCCGGCACCACAACGGACACAGACTGCTTGCAATTTCAATAGCAGAAGACATGCCGAATTCTGTCGTCCGGCCGAAGTAGCTTTTAACGAGCCATGTTCACAGCTGAGACCAACGCTCGTCTCCGCCAAACCCGCAATGAGCAAAGGCAACACTCTGGCCAAGGGGCTACGGCAGACACTTGACCACAACACGCCGTCTCACTTGCGCTCTTCGCCGTCGATCTCGAATGTAGGAGTACATGTTATTAACACATTGTTGATGACATATGGAATTTTAGGTATGGCCATCAGGCGTACTCGGATCGCCGAAAGATAAGGCGACCGCTCTCGATAAGCGGACCAGTACAAATTTTCAGTGTCGTCTTTGCTTTACACAGCTAATTGTTGTTCATATTCGTAACTGCGAAAACGTTTCAAGCAAGTTAGAAGGAACTTCGCGTTGTATTTCTGAACAGCACAGACATTCCAATATCGAATTTTCCCCCTAAGGTAGAGTCTACAGGAGGGGTGGTGGCGTGAAGTCCCTGATCACCTGTCTTCGCAGCCATATCCTGGATTAAATTCCAAATCTCCGCGCAGTGTCTCATGACGTGAGGATATGCGACACTGGCGATAGTTGTCTGGTAGTCAGATGGGGGCGTTAAGCTCGGCAGCCCTCGTGGTGCCCTTCGAGAGCAGTAGGCCGTGTGCCGACACCTCTCCCTTCTGTCACCATCACCGACACAAACATGAAACTGTACTCCGCACATAGCCGTAATAGTCAGCTACACATAATAGTTACCCTTACGCACACAACTGGTATACTTAGCGAACGAAAGATGCCTGCAGGGGCGAAGGGCAGGGAAAACTTCTCTAGTTAATCTGCTGAAAGTGCCCTTGGGGATCTCGCAGCGTAAGGTTGCCTGGCAACGGAAGGACAGAGCAAAGTAAGGACTGAACATCACTCGTACCAAGATGTTTATTAACGCTCTGCAGAAAATGTAACTTTACCTATCACGTTGAGCAGTGCTCAATCCCAACTATGCGTTTTCGTGAACTTCGCTGTGTATCTGTGTTTGGTTTCCCGTCCTTGTTCCGGTTACGTCGTCGATCTTCTTCATTCTACATGTGGCAGCAGTGATGTGTATCGATATTTGCGCCATGTACCATCTCTGGTTTGGTGCATATAGTTTCCGGCTAGGGGTTCTGCAGGCAGTCGGTCGGTTGTTGCCGACGAGGGAAGTTATCTCCGCGCTGTGCAGTCGGCTGGGTCCTCTAATAACAGCTTCTGACAAGGGAACCTTCCCATCGCACCCTCCTCAGATTTAGTTATAAGTTGGCACAGAGATAGGCCATGAAAAACTGAACACAGATCAATCGAGAAAACAGGAAGAAGTTGTATGGAACTATGAAAAAAATAAGCAAAATATACAAACTGAGTAGTCCATGCTCAAGATATGTAACATTAAGCCGGCCGGTGTGGCCGTGCGGTTAAAGGCGCTTCAGTCTGGAGCCGCGTGACCGCTACGGTCGCAGGTTCGAATCCTGCCTCGGGCATGGATGTATGTGATGTCCTTAGGTTAGTTAGGTTTAATTAGTTCTAAGTTCTAGGCGACTGATGACCTCAGAAGTTAAGTCGCATAGTGCTCAGAGCCATTTGTAACATTAAGGATAGTACTACCTCAGTAGCGCCGTGGTCCTGTGACTAGCGTGAGCAGCTGTGAAACCAGAGGTCCTTGGTTCGAAACTTCCCCCCACCCCCTCCCATTGAGAATTTTAATTTTTTATTTTCAGACAATTATCAAAGTTCATGCACTCAGACATGATCAACTTCGCTCTCCAAAATTCCAGGACATGTTCAGATTTGCTTGGACACATGCAGGATTTGACGGTCTACACACGGAAAAACTTGAAAACGTTAAAAAAAACGTATGTTTTGACAGAGCACAGGGAAAACTGTGCGACTGTGAAACTGTTGCATTCATTTGTTGCCATTTATGTGACAAACTCTTATGGTTTCAGCACTTTTTTGGGAGTGATTATCACAT